>NW_027311892.1:285000-305000 GCF_040954645.1 Diabrotica undecimpunctata | reverse complement strand
TGCATCGCTTTCTTGCCACGGCTGTTTTCTTATCTGTGCGAGCCGAAGGGACACACACACATACATACACACACACTCACAAATACACACACACACGCACACACACACACCCACATACACTCACACACACACAAACACGCCCACACGCACCCACACATACATTCTTCACCTCTCGACTCCTACCTATTAGTCGCCTCTTACGATATGCAGGGCCTTCTTGCCTCAGTCGTGTTCTTATTTCTGCAAGCCGAACTAACACACACACATACTCACACACGCACACACACACGCACACACTCACACACTCTTCAACTCTCGACTCCTACCTTTTAGTCGCCTCTTACGATAAGCAGGGCCTTCTTGCCGCGGTCGTGTTCTCATCTCTGCAAGCCAAACTAACACACACACACATACTCACACACGCACACACACACGCACACACACACGCACACACGCACACACACACACATACACTCTTCACCTCTCGACTCCTACTTATTAGTCTACCCTTACAAGAGGCAGGGCCCTCTGGCCTCGGCCGTATTCTTATCTCTGCAAGCCAAACGGACACACACACATACACACACACTCACACACGCCCACACACGCACACACGCACACACACACACACATACACTTTTCACCTATCGACTCCTACCCATTATTCTCCTCTTACGACAGGCAGGGACTTCTTGCCACGGCCGTGTTTTTATCTCTGAAAGCCGAACGGACACACACACATACTCACACACGCACACACACACGCACACACGCACACACACATACACTCTTCACCTCTCGACTCCTACCTATTAGTCGCCCCTTACAACTGGCAGGGTCTTCTTGCCTTGGCCGTATTCTTACCTCTGCAAGCCAGACGGACTCACACACATACACACACACTCACACACGCACACACACACGCACACGTACACGCACACGCACACACTCTCCACCTCTCGACTCCTATCCATTAGTCGCCTCTTAAGACAGGCAGGGCCTTCTTGCCTCGGCCGTATTCTTATCTCTGCAAGCCAAACGGACACACACACACAAATACACACACATACTCACACACGCACAAACACACGCACACACACAAAGACACATACACTCTTCACCTCTCGACTCCTATTCATTAGTCGCCTCTTACGACAGGCAGGGACTTCTTGCCACGGCCGTGTTCTTATCTCTGCGAGCCGACCGGACACACACACTCACACACACAAGCACGCACACACGCACACACACGCACACACACAAATACACTTTTCACCTCACGACTCCTACCCATTAGTCGCCTCTTACGACAGGCATGGCCTTCTTGCCTCGGCCGTATTCTAATCTCTGCGAACCGAATGGACACACACATACATACACACACATATTAACACACGCACAAACACACACACACCCACACACGTACACACACATACACATACACTCTTAACCTCTCGACTCCTACCCATTAGTCTCCTCTTACGACATTCAGGGACTTCTTGCCACAAATGTGTTCTTATCTCTGCAAGCCGAACGGACACACACACATACTCATACACGCACACACACGCACACACGTACACACACACATACACTCTTCACCTCTCGACTCCTACCTATTAGTCGCCTCTTACGACAGGCAGGGCCTTCTTGCCACGGCCGTGTTCTCATTTCAGCGAGCCGACCGGACACACACACACACGCACACACAAACACAAGCACACAGGCACAAACGCACACACGCAAACGCACACGCACACGCACACACTCTTTACCTCTCGACTCCTATCCATTAGTCGCCTCTTAAGACAGGCAAGGCCTTCTTGCCACGGCCGTGTTCTTCTCTCTGCAAGCCGAACGGACACACACACACACACGCACACACAAACACACGCACACAGGCACACACGCACACACGCACACGTACACGCACACGTACACACTCTCCACCTCTCGACTCCTACCCATTAGTCGCCTCTTAACGACAGGCAGTGCCTTCTTGCCACGGCCGTGTTCTCATCTCTGCGAGCCGACCGGACACACACACACTCACACACACAAATACACACACACACTCACACATGCACACACCCGCACACTCACACACACATACACTCTTCACCTCTCGACTCCTACCCATTAGTCGCCTCTAACGACAGGCAGGGCCTTCTTGGCACGGAGGTGTCCTTATCACTGCGAGCCGACCGGACACACACACACTCACACACGCACACACACACGCACACACGCACACACACACATACACTCTTCACCTCTCGACTCGTACCTATTATTTGCCTCTTACGATAGGCAGGGCTTTCTTGCCTCGGTCGTGCTCTTATCTCTGCAAGCCGAACTAACACACACACATACTCACACACGCACACACACGCACACACGCATACACACATACACTCTTCACCTCTCGACTCCTACTTATTAGTCGCCCCTTACAAGAGGCAGGGACTTCTTGCCTCGGCCGTATTCTTATCTCTGCAAGCCAAACAGACACACACACATACACACACACGCACACACACGCACACACGCACACACAAACACATACACTCTTCACCTCTCGACTCCTACCCATTAGTCGCCTCTTAACGACAGGCAGTGCCTTCTTGCCACGGCCGTGTTCTCATCTCTGCGAGCCGACCGGACACACACACACACACTAACACACATACACACACACACTCACACACGCACGCACACACGCACACACACGCACACACTCTCCACCTCTCGACTCCTATCCATTAGTCGCCTCTTACAACAGGCATGGCCTTCTTGCCACCGCTTTTTTCTTATCTCTGCGAGCGAAGGGACACACACACACACACGCACACGCGCACGCACACACGCACACACACATACACTCACACACACACACAAACACGCACACACGCACACACACATACATTCTTCACCTTTCTAATCCTACCTATTAGTCGCCTCTCACGACAGGCAGGGCCTTCTTGCCTCGGCCGTGTTCTTATTTCTGCAAGACGAACGGACACACACACATACTCACACACGCACACACGCACGCACACACGCACACACACATACACTCACACACACACAAACACGTACACACGCACACACACATTCATTCTTCACCTCTCGACTCCTACCTATTAGTCGCCTCTTACGACAGGCAGGGTCTTCTTGCCTTGGCCGTGTTCTTATCTCTGCAAGCCGAACGGACACACACACATACTCACACACGCACACACACACGCACACACGCACACACACACATACACTCTTCACCTCTCGACTCCTACCTCTTAGTCGCCTCTTACGATAGGCAGGGCCTGCTTGCCTCGGTCGTGTTCTTATTTCTGCAAGCCGAACTAACACACACACATACTCACACACGCACACACACACACACGCACACACGCACACACACACATACACTCTTCACCTCTTGACTCCTACTTATTAGTCGCCCATTACAAGAGGCAGGGCCTTCTTGCCTTGGCCGTATTCTTATCTCTGCAAGCCAAACAGACACACACACATACACACACACTTACACACGCACACACACGCACACGCACACACTCTCCACCTCTCGACTCCTATCCATTAGTCGCCTCTTAGGACAGGCAGGGCCTTCTTGCCACGGCCGTGTTCTTATCTCTGCGAGCCGACTGGACACACACTCACACACGCAAATACACACACACACTCACACACGCACACACACGCACACACGCACACTCACACACAAATACACTCTTCACCTCTCGACTCCTACCCATTAGTCGCCTCTTACGACAGGCAGGGCCTTCTTGCCACGGACGTATGCTTATCTCTGCGAGCCGAAGGGATACACACACATACACACACACACACACATACACACACATACTCCCACACACGCACACACGCACACACACACATACACTCTTCACCTCTTGACTCCTACCTATTAGTCGGCTCTTACGATAGGCAGGGCCTTCTTGCCTCGGTCGTGCTCTTATCCCTGCAAGCCGAATGGACACACACACACAAACACACACACACACTCACACGCACACACACGCACATACGCACACACATATACACTCTTCACCACTCGACTCCTACCCATTAGTCGCCTCTTACGACAGGCAGGGCCTTCTTGCCACGGCCGTGTTCTTATCTCTGCGAGCCGACTGGACACACACTCACACACGCAAATACACACACACACTCACACACGCACACACACGCACACACGCACACTCACACACAAATACACTCTTCACCTCTCGACTCCTACCCATTAGTCGCCTCTTACGACAGGCAGGGCCTTCTTGCCACGGCCGTGTTCTTATCTCTGCGAGCCGACTGGACACACACTCACACACACAAATACACACACACACTCACACACGCACACACACACACACCCACGCACACACGCACACACACACATACACTCTTCACCTCTCGACCCCTACCCATTAGTCGCCTCTTACGACAGGCAGGGCCTTCTTGCCACGGCCGTGTTCTTATCTCTGAGAGCCGACCGGACACACACACACACACTCACACACGCACACACACGCTCACACGCACTTACACACATACACTCTTCACCTCTCGACTCCTACGCATTAGTCGCCGCTTACGACAGGCAGGGCCTTCTTTTCACGGACGTGTCCTTATCACTGCGAGCCGACCGGACACACACACTCACACACGCACGCACACACGCACACACATGCACACACAAGAACACTTTTCACCTCTCGACTCCTACCCATTAGTTGCCTCTAACGACAGGCATGGCCTTTTTGCCTCGGCCGTATTCTAATCTCTGCGACCCGAATGGACACACACATACATACACACACACACTTACACACGCACAAACACACACACACCCACACACGCACACACACACACACATACACTCTTCACCTCTCGACTCCTACCAATAAGTCGCCACTTACGACAGCCAGGGCCTTCTTGCCTCGGCCGTATTCTTATCTGTGCAAGCCGAACGGACACATACACACTCACACACACAAGCACGCACACAGGCACACACACGCACACACACAAAAACACTTTTCACCTCTCGACTCCTACCAATTAGTCGCCACTTACGACAGGCAGGGCCTTCTTGCCCCGGCCGTATTCTTATCTCTGCAAGCCGAACGGACACATACACACTCACACACACACGCACGCACACACGCACACACACGCACACACACAAAAACACTTTTCACCTCTCGACTCTTACCCATTAGTCGCCTCTTACGACAGGAAGGGCCTTCTTGCCACGGCCGTGTTCTTATCTCTGCGAGCCGACCGGACACACACACACACTCACACACGCACACACACAAACACACGCACTTACACACATACACTCTTCACCACTCGACTCCTACGCAATAGTCGCCACTTACGACAGGCAGGGCCTTCTTGCCTCGGCCGTATTCTTATCTCTGCAAGCCGAACGGACACACACACACTCACACACACACGCACGCTCACACGCACACACACGCGCACACGCACACACACACATACACTCTTCACCTCTCGACTCCTACCTATTAGGCGCCTCTTACGATAGGCAGGGCTTTCTTGCCTCGGTCGTGCTCTTATCTCTGCAAGCCGAACTAACACACACACATACTCACACACGCACACACACGCACACACGCATACACACATACACTCTTCACCTCTCGACTCCTACTTATTAGTCGCCGTTTACAAGAGGCAAGGCCTTCTTGCTTCGGCCGTATTCTTATCTCTGCAAGCCAAACAGACACACACACACACATACACTCTTCACCTCTCGACTCCTACCCATTAGTCGCCTCTTAACGACAGGCAGTGCCTTCTTGCCACGGCCGTGTTCTCATCTCTGCGAGCCGACCAGACACACACACACACTGACACACACACATACACACACACACTTACACACGCACGCACACACGCACACAAACACATACACTCTTCACCTCTCGACTCCTACCCATTATTCTCCTCTTACGACAGGCAGGGACTTCTTGCCACGGCCGTGTTCTTATCTCTGCAAGCCAAACGGACACACACACACACGCACACACACACACACACGCACACGCACACGCACACGCACACGCACACGCACACACTCTCCATCTCTCGACTACTATCCATTAGTCGCCTCTTACGACAGGCATGGCCTTCTTGCCACCGCTTTTTTCTTATCTCTGCGAGCGAAGGGACACACACACACACATACACACACTCACACACACACGCACACACGCACGCATACACGCACACACACATACACTCACACACACACAAACACGCACACACGCACACACACATACATTCTTCACCTCTCTAATCCTACCTATTAGTCGCCTCTAACGACAGGCAGGGCCTTCTTGCCTCGGCCGTGTTCTTATTTCTGCAAGACGAACGGACACAAACACACATACTCACATACGCACACACGCACGCATACACGCACACACACATACACTCACACACACACACAAACACGTACACACGCACACACACATACATTCTTCACCTCTTGACTCCTACCTATTAGTCGCCTCTTACGACAGGCAGGGCCTTCTTGCCTTGGCCGTGTTCTTATCTCTGCAAGCCAAACGGACACACACACATACTCACACACGCACACACACACGCACACACGCACACACACACATACACTCTTCACCTCTCGACTCCTACCTATTAGTCGCCTCTTACGATAGGCAGGGCCTGCTTGCCTCGGTCGTGTTCTTATTTCTGCAAGCCGAACTAACACACACACATACTCACACACGCAAACACACACGCACACACGCACACACACACATACACTCTTCACCTCTTGACTCCTACTTATTAGTGGCCCATTACAAGAGGCAGGGCCTTCTTGCCTTGGCCGTATTCTTATCTCTGCAAGCCAAACAGACACACACACATACACACACACTTACACACGCACACACACGCACACGCACACGCACACACTCTCCACCTCTCGACTCCTATCCATTAGTCGCCTCTTAAGACAGGCAGGGCCTTCTTGCCACGGACGTATACCTATCTCTGCAAACCGAACGGACACACACACACACACACACACTTGCACACATACACACACACACACACACATACACGCTTCACCTCTTGACCTATTAGTCGGCTCTTACGATAGGCAGGGCCTTCTTGCCTCAGTCGTGCTCTTATCTCTGCAAGCCGAATAGACACACACACACATACACACACACTCTCTCACACGCACACACACGCACATACGCACACACATATACACTCTTCACCACTCAACTCCTACCCTCTAGTCGCCTCTTACGACAGGCAGGGCCTTCTTGCCACGGCCGTGTTCTTATCTCTGCGAGCCGACTGGAAACACACTCACACACACAAATACACACACACACTCACACACGCACACACACGCACACACGCACACTCACACACAAATACACTCTTCACCTCTCGACTCCTACCCATTAGTCGCCTCTTACGACAGGCAGGGCCTTCTTGCCACGGCCGTGTTCTAATCTCTGCGAGCCGACTGGACACACACACACTCACACACACAAATACACACACACACTCACACACGCACACACACGCACACTCACACACACACACACTCTTCACCTCTCGACCCCTACCCATTAGTCGCGTCTTACGACAGGCAGGGCCTTCTTGCCACGGCCGTGTTCTTATCTCTAAGAGCCGACCGGACACACACACACACTCACACACGCACACACACGCTCACACGCACTTACACACATACACTCTTCACCTCTCGACTCCTACGCATTAGTCGCCGCTTACGACAGGCAGGGCCTTCTTGGCACGGACGTGTCCTTATCACTGCGAGCCGAACGGACACACACACTCACACACGCACACACCCACGCACACACGCACACACACACATACACTCTTCACCTCTCGACTCCTACCAATTAGTCGCCACTTACGACAGGCAGGGCATTCTTGCCTCGGCCGTATTCTTATCTCTGCAAGCCGAACGGACACACACACATACACACACACTTACACACGCACACACACGCACACGCACACGCACACACTCTCCACCTCTCGACTCCTATCCATTAGTCGCCTCTTAGGACAGGCAGGGCCTTCTTGCCACGGACGTATACCTATCTCTGCAAACCGAACGGACACACACACACACACTTGCACACATACACACACATACACGCTTCACCTCTCGACTCCTACCCATTAGTCGCTCCTTACAGCAAGCATGGCCTTCTTGCCACGGACGTATGCTTATCTCTGCGAGCCGAAGGGATACACACACATACACACACACACACATACACACACATACTCCCACACACGCACACACGCACACACACACATACACTCTTCACCTCTTGACTCCTACCTATTAGTCGGCTCTTACGATAGGCAGGGCCTTCTTGCCTCGGTCGTGCTCTTATCCCTGCAAGCCGAATGGACACACACACACAAACACACACACACACTCACACGCACACACACGCACATACGCACACACATATACACTCTTCACCACTCGACTCCTACCCATTAGTCGCCTCTTACGACAGGCAGGGCCTTCTTGCCACGGCCGTGTTCTTATCTCTGCGAGCCGACTGGACACACACTCACACACGCAAATACACACACACACTCACACACGCACACACACGCACACACGCACACTCACACACAAATACACTCTTCACCTCTCGACTCCTACCCATTAGTCGCCTCTTACGACAGGCAGGGCCTTCTTGCCACGGCCGTGTTCTTATCTCTGCGAGCCGACTGGACACACACTCACACACACAAATACACACACACACTCACACACGCACACACACACACACCCACGCACACACGCACACACACACATACACTCTTCACCTCTCGACCCCTACCCATTAGTCGCCTCTTACGACAGGCAGGGCCTTCTTGCCACGGCCGTGTTCTTATCTGTGAGAGCCGACCGGACACACACACACACACTCACACACGCACACACACGCTCACACGCACTTACACACATACACTCTTCACCTCTCGACTCCTACGCATTAGTCGCCGCTTACGACAGGCAGGGCCTTCTTTTCACGGACGTGTCCTTATCACTGCGAGCCGACCGGACACACACACTCACACACGCACGCACACACGCACACACATGCACACACAAGAACACTTTTCACCTCTCGACTCCTACCCATTAGTTGCCTCTAACGACAGGCATGGCCTTTTTGCCTCGGCCGTATTCTAATCTCTGCGACCCGAATGGACACACACATACATACACACACACACTTACACACGCACAAACACACACACACCCACACACGCACACACACACACACACATACACTCTTCACCTCTCGACTCCTACCAATAAGTCGCCACTTACGACAGCCAGGGCCTTCTTGCCTCGGCCGTATTCTTATCTGTGCAAGCCGAACGGACACATACACACTCACACACACAAGCACGCACACAGGCACACACACGTACACACACAAAAACACTTTTCACCTCTCGACTCCTACCAATTAGTCGCCACTTACGACAGGCAGGGCCTTCTTACCCCGGCCGTATTCTTATCTCTGCAAGCCGAACGGACACATACACACTCACACACACACGCACGCACACACGCACACACACGCACACACACAAAAACACTTTTCACCTCTCGACTCTTACCCATTAGTCGCCTCTTACGACAGGAAGGGCCTTCTTGCCACGGCCGTGTTCTTATCTCTGCGAGCCGACCGGACACACACACACACTCACACACGCACACACACAAACACACGCACTTACACACATACACTCTTCACCACTCGACTCCTACGCAATAGTCGCCACTTACGACAGGCAGGGCCTTCTTGCCTCGGCCGTATTCTTATCTCTGCAAGCCGAACGGACACACACACACTTACACACACACGCACGCTCACACGCACACACACGCGCACACGCACACACACACATACACTCTTCACCTCTCGACTCCTACCTATTAGGCGCCTCTTACGATAGGCAGGGCTTTCTTGCCTCGGTCGTGCTCTTATCTCTGCAAGCCGAACTAACACACACACATACTCACACACGCACACACACGCACACACGCATACACACATACACTCTTCACCTCTCGACTCCTACTTATTAGTCGCCCTTGACAAGAGGCAAGGCCTTCTTGCTTCGGCCGTATTCTTATCTCTGCAAGCCAAACAGACACACACACACACATACACTCTTCACCTCTCGACTCCTACCCATTAGTCGCCTCTTAACGACAGGCAGTGCCTTCTTGCCACGGCCGTGTTCTCATCTCTGCGAGCCGACCAGACACACACACACACTGACACACACACATACACACACACTTACACACGCACGCACACACGCACACAAACACATACACTCTTCACCTCTCGACTCCTACCCATTATTCTCCTCTTACGACAGGCAGGGACTTCTTGCCACGGCCGTGTTCTTATCTCTGCAAGCCAAACGGACACACACACACACACACGCACACACACACACACACACGCACACGCACACGCACACGCACACGCACACACTCTCCATCTCTCGACTACTATCCATTAGTCGCCTCTTACGACAGGCATGGCCTTCTTGCCACCGCTTTTTTCTTATCTCTGCGAGCGAAGGGACACACACACACACATACACACACACACACTCACACACACACGCACACACGCACGCATACACGCACACACACATACACTCACACACACACAAACACGCACACACGCACACACACATACATTCTTCACCTCTCTAATCCTACCTATTAGTCGCCTCTAACGACAGGCAGGGCCTTCTTGCCTCGGCCGTGTTCTTATTTCTGCAAGACGAACGGACACACACACACATACTCACATACGCACACACGCACGCATACACGCACACACACATACACTCACACACACACACAAACACGTACACACGCACACACACATACATTCTTCACCTCTTGACTCCTACCTATTAGTCGCCTCTTACGACAGGCAGGGCCTTCTTGCCTTGGCCGTGTTCTTATCTCTGCAAGCCAAACGGACACACACACATACTCACACACGCACACACACACGCACACACGCACACACACACATACACTCTTCACCTCTCGACTCCTACCTATTAGTCGCCTCTTACGATAGGCAGGGCCTGCTTGCCTCGGTCGTGTTCTTATTTCTGCAAGCCGAACTAACACACACACATACTCACACACGCAAACACACACGCACACACGCACACACACACATACACTCTTCACCTCTTGACTCCTACTTATTAGTGGCCCATTACAAGAGGCAGGGCCTTCTTGCCTTGGCCGTATTCTTATCTCTGCAAGCCAAACAGACACACACACATACACACACACTTACACACGCACACACACGCACACGCACACGCACACACTCTCCACCTCTCGACTCCTATCCATTAGTCGCCTCTTAAGACAGGCAGGGCCTTCTTGCCACGGACGTATACCTATCTCTGCAAACCGAACGGACACACACACACACACACACTTGCACACATACACACACACACACATACACGCTTCACCTCTTGACTCCTACCTATTAGTCGGCTCTTACGATAGGCAGGGCCTTCTTGCCTCAGTCGTGCTCTTATCTCTGCAAGCCGAATAGACACACACACACATACACACACACACTCTCACACGCACACACACGCACATACGCACACACATATACACTCTTCACCACTCGACTCCTACCCTCTAGTCGCCTCTTACGACAGGCAGGGCCTTCTTGCCACGGCCGTGTTCTTATCTCTGCGAGCCGACTGGACACACACACTCACACACACAAATACACACACACACTCACACACGCACACACACGCACACACGCACACTCACACACAAATACACTCTTCACCTCTCGACTCCTACCCATTAGTCGCCTCTTACGACAGGCAGGGCCTTCTTGCCACGGCGTGTTCTTATCTCTGCGAGCCGACTGGACACACACACACTCACACACACAAATACACACACACACTCACACACGCACACACACGCACACTCACACACACATACACTCTTCACCTCTCGACCCCTACCCATTAGTCGCGTCTTACGACAGGCAGGGCCTTCTTGCCACGGCCGTGTTCTTATCTCTAAGAGCCGACCGGACACACACACACACTCACACACGCACACACACGCTCACACGCACTTACACACATACACTCTTCACCTCTCGACTCCTACGCATTAGTCGCCGCTTACGACAGGCAGGGCCTTCTTGGCACGAACGTGTCCTTATCACTGCGAGCCGAACGGACACACACACTCACACACGCACACACCCACGCACACACGCACACACACACATACACTCTTCACCTCTCGACTCCTACCAATTAGTCGCCACTTACGACAGGCAGGGCATTCTTGCCTCGGCCGTATTCTTATCTCTGCAAGCCGAACGGACACATACACACTCACACACACAAGCACGCACACACGCACACACATGCACACACACAAAAACACTTTTCACCTCTCGACTCCTACCCATTAGTTGCCTCTTACGACAGGCATGGCCTTCTTTCCTCGGCCGTATTCTAATCTCTGCGAGCCGAATGGACACACACATACATACACACACACACTTACACACGCACAAACACACACACACCCACACACGCACACACACACACACACATACACTCTTCACCTCTCGACTCCTACCAATAAGTCGCCACTTACGACAGGCAGGGCCTTCTTGCCTCGGCCGTATTCTTATCTCTGCAAGCCGAACTAACACATACACACTAACACACACAAGCACGCACACACGCACACACACGCACACACACAAAAACACTTTTCACTTCTCGACTCCTACCAATTAGTCGCCACTTACGACAGGCAGGGCCTTCTTGCCTCGGCCGTATTCTTATCTCTGCAAGCCGAACGGACACATACACACTCACACACACACGCACGCACACACGCACACACACGCACACACACACATACACTCTTCACCTCTCGACTCCTACCAATAAGTCGCCACTTACGACAGGCAGGGCCTTCTTGCCTCGGCCGTATTCTTATCTCTGCAAGCCGAACGGACACATACACACTCACACACACAAGCACGCACACTCGCACACACACGCACACACACAAAAACACTTTTCACCTCTCGACTCCTACCAATTAGTCGCCACTTACGACAGGCAGGGCCTTCTTGCCACGGCCGTGTTCTTATCTCTGCGAGCCGACCGGACACACACACACTCACACACGCACACACACAAACACACGCACTTACACACATACACTCTTCACCACTTGACTCCTACGCATTAGTCGCCGCTTACGACAGGCAGGGCCTTCTTGGCACGGTCGTGTCCTTATCACTGCGAGCCGACCGGACACACACACTCACACACGCACACATACACGCACACACGCACACACACACATACACTCTTCACCTCTCGACTCCTACCCATTAGTCGCCACTTACGACAGGCAGGGCCTTCTTGCCTCGGCCGTATTCTTATCTCTGCAAGCCGAACGGACACACACACACTCACACACACACGCACGCTCACACGCACACACACGCACACACGCACACACACATACACTCTTCACCTCTCGACGCCTACCAATTAGTCGCCACTTACGACAGGCAATGCCTTCTTGCCTCGGCCGTATTCTTATCTCTGCAAGCCGAACGGACACACACACACTCACACACACACGCACGCTCACACGCACACACACGCACACACGCACCCACACACATACACTCTTCACCTCTCGACTCCTACCTATTAGTCGCCTCTTACGATATGCAGGGCTTTCTTGCCTCGGTCGTGCTCTTATCTCTGCAAGCCGAACTAACACACACACATACTCACACACTCACACACACGCACACACGCATACGCACATACACTCTTCACCTCTCGACTCCTACTTATTAGTCGCCCCTTACAAGAGGCAAGGCCTTCTTGCCTCGGCCGTATTCTTATCTCTGCAAGCCAAACAGACACACACACACATACACACACACACGCACACACACGCACACACGCACACACACACATACACTCTTCACCTCTCGACTCCTATTCATTAGTCGCCTCTTACGACAGGCAGGGACTTCTTGCCACGGCCGTGTTCTTATCTCTGCGAGCCGAACGGACACACACACACTCACACACACACACACGCATACACGCACACACGTACGCACACACGCACACACACACATACACTCTTCTCCTCTCGACTCCTACCCATTATTCCCCTCTTACGACAGGCAGGGACTTTTTGCCACGGCCGTGTTCTTATCTCTGCAAGCCGAACGGACACACACACACACGCACACACACACGCACATGCACACGCACACGCACATACGCACACACACATACATTCTTCACCTCTCGACTCCTACCTATTAGTCGTCTCTCATGACAGGCAGGGCCTTCTTGCCTCGGCCGTGTTCTTATCTCGGCAAGCCGAACGGACACACACACATATTCACACACGCACACACACACGCACACATGCACCCACACACATACACTCTTCACCTCTCGACTCCAACCCATTATTCCCCTCTTACGACAGGCAGGGCCTTCTTGCCACGGCCGTGTTCTTATCTCTGCGAGCCGACTGGACACACACACTCACACACACAAATACACACACACACTCACACACGCACACACACGCACACACGCACACTCACACACAAATACACTCTTCACCTCTCGACTAGTACCCATTAGTCGCCTCTTACGACAGGCAGGGCCTTCTTGCCACGGCCGTGTTCTTATCTCTGCGAGCCGACTGGACACACACACACTCACACACACAAATACACACACACACTCACACACGCACACACACGCACACTCACACACACATACACTCTTCACCTCTCGACCCCTACCCATTAGTCGCGTCTTACGACAGGCAGGGCCTTCTTGCCACGGCCGTGTTCTTATCTCTGCGAGCCGACTGGACACACACACACTCACACACACAAATACACACACACACTCACACACGCACACACACGCACACTCACACACACATACACTCTTCACCTCTCGACCCCTACCCATTAGTCGCGTCTTACGACAGGCAGGGCCTTCTTGCCACGGCCGTGTTCTTATCTCTGCGAGCCGACTGGACACACACACACTCACACACACAAATACACACACACACTCACACACGCACACACACGCACACTCACACACACATACACTCTTCACCTCTCGACTCCTACGCATTAGTCGCCGCTTACGACAGGCAGGGCCTTCTTGGCACGGACGTGTCCTTATCACTGCGAGCCGAACGGACACACACACTCACACACGCACACACCCACGCACACACGCACACACACACATACACTCTTCACCTCTCGACTCCTACCAATTAGTCGCCACTTACAACAGGCAGGGCATTCTTGCCTCGGCCGTATTCTTATCTCTGCAAGCCGAACGGACACATACACACTCACACACACAAGCACGCACACACGCACACACATGCACACACACAAAAACACTTTTCACCTCTCGACTCCTACCCATTAGTTGCCTCTTACGACAGGCATGGCCTTCTTTCCTCGGCCGTATTCTAATCTCTGCGAGGCGAATGGACACACACATACATACACACACACTTACACACGCACAAACACACACACACCCACACACGCACACACACACACACACATACACTCTTCACCTCTCGACTCCTACCAATAAGTCGCCACTTACGACAGGCAGGGCCTTCTTGCCTCGGCCGTATTCTTATCTCTGCAAGCCGAACTAACACATACACACTAACACACACAAGCACGCACACACGCACACACACGCACACACACAAAAACACTTTTCACCTCTCGACTCCTACCAATTAGTCGCCACTTACGACAGGCAGGGCCTTGTTGCCTCGGCCGTATTCTTATCTCTGCAAGCCGAACGGACACATACACACTCACACACACACGCACGCACACACGCACACACACGCACACACACACATACACTCTTCACCTCTCGACTCCTACCAATAAGTCGCCACTTACGACAGGCAGGGCCTTCTTGCCTCGGCCGTATTCTTATCTCTGCAAGCCGAACGGACACATACACACTCACACACACAAGCACGCACACTCGCACATACACGCACACACACAAAAACACTTTTCACCTCTCGACTCCTACCAATTAGTCGCCACTTACGACAGGCAGGGCCTTCTTGCCACGGCCGTGTTCTTATCTCTGCGAGCCGACCGGACACACACACACTCACACACGCACACACACAAACACACGCACTTACACACATACACTCTTCACCACTTGACTCCTACGCATTAGTCGCCGCTTACGACAGGCAGGGCCTTCTTGGCACGGTCGTGTCCTTATCACTGCGAGCCGACCGGACACACACACTCACACACGCACACATACACGCACACACGCACACACACACATACACTCTTCACCTCTCGACTCCTACCCATTAGTCGCCACTTACGACAGGCAGGGCCTTTTTGCCTCGGCCGTATTCTTATCTCTGCAAGCCGAACGGACACACACACACTCACACACACACGCACGCTCACACGCACACACACGCACACACGCACACACACATACACTCTTCACCTCTCGACGCCTACCAATTAGTCGCCACTTACGACAGGCAATGCCTTCTTGCCTCGGCCGTATTCTTATCTCTGCAAGCCGAACTAACACATACACACATACACACACACACGCACACACACGCACACACGCACACACACACATACACTCTTCACCTCTCGACTCCTATTCATTAGTCGCCTCTTACGACAGGCAGGGACTTCTTGCCACGGCCGTGTTCTTATCTCTGCGAGCCGAACGGACACACACACACTCACACACACACGCACGCTCACACGCACACACACGCACACACGCATACGCACATACACTCTTCACCTCTCGACTCCTACTTATTAGTCGCCCCTTACAAGAGGCAAGGCCTTCTTGCCTCGGCCGTATTCTTATCTCTGCAAGCCAAACAGACACACACACACACATACACACACACACGCACACACACGCACACACGCACACACACACATACACTCTTCACCTCTCGACTCCTATTCATTAGTCGCCTCTTACGACAGGCAGGGACTTCTTGCCACGGCCGTGTTCTTATCTCTGCGAGCCGAACGGACACACACACACTCACACACACACACACACGCATACACGCACACACGTACGCACACACGCACACACACACATACACTCTTCTCCTCTCGACTCCTACCCATTATTCCCCTCTTACGACAGGCAGGGACTTTTTGCCACGGCCGTGTTCTTATCTCTGCAAGCCGAACGGACACACACACACACGCACACACACACGCACATGCACACGCACACGCACATACGCACACACACATACATTCTTCACCTCTCGACTCCTACCTATTAGTCGTCTCTCATGACAGGCAGGGCCTTCTTGCCTCGGCCGTGTTCTTATCTCGGCAAGCCGAACGGACACACACACATATTCACACACGCACACACACACGCACACATGCACCCACACACATACACTCTTCACCTCTCGACTCCAACCCATTATTCCCCTCTTACGACAGGCAGGGCCTTCTTGCCACGGCCGTGTTCTTATCTCTGCGAGCCGACTGGACACACACACTCACACACACAAATACACACACACACTCACACACGCACACACACGCACACACGCACACTCACACACAAATACACTCTTCACCTCTCGACTAGTACCCATTAGTCGCCTCTTACGACAGGCAGGGCCTTCTTGCCACGGCCGTGTTCTTATCTCTGCGAGCCGACTGGACACACACACACTCACACACACAAATACACACACACACTCACACACGCACACACACGCACACTCACACACACATACACTCTTCACCTCTCGACCCCTACCCATTAGTCGCGTCTTACGACAGGCAGGGCCTTCTTGCCACGGCCGTGTTCTTATCTCTGCGAGCCGACTGGACACACACACACTCACACACACAAATACACACACACACTCACACACGCACACACACGCACACTCACACACACATACACTCTTCACCTCTCGACCCCTACCCATTAGTCGCGTCTTACGACAGGCAGGGCCTTCTTGCCACGGCCGTGTTCTTATCTCTGCGAGCCGACTGGACACACACACACTCACACACACAAATACACACACACACTCACACACGCACACACACGCACACTCACACACACATACACTCTTCACCTCTCGACTCCTACGCATTAGTCGCCGCTTACGACAGGCAGGGCCTTCTTGGCACGGACGTGTCCTTATCACTGCGAGCCGAACGGACACACACACTCACACACGCACACACCCACGCACACACGCACACACACACATACACTCTTCACCTCTCGACTCCTACCAATTAGTCGCCACTTACGACAGGCAGGGCATTCTTGCCTCGGCCGTATTCTTATCTCTGCAAGCCGAACGGACACATACACACTCACACACACAAGCACGCACACACGCACACACATGCACACACACAAAAACACTTTTCACCTCTCGACTCCTACCCATTAGTTGCCTCTTACGACAGGCATGGCCTTCTTTCCTCGGCCGTATTCTAATCTCTGCGAGGCGAATGGACACACACATACATACACACACACTTACACACGCACAAACACACACACACCCACACACGCACACACAAACACACACATACACTCTTCACCTCTCGACTCCTACCAATAAGTCGCCACTTACGACAGGCAGGGCCTTCTTGCCTCGGCCGTATTCTTATCTCTGCAAGCCGAACTAACACATACACACTAACACACACAAGCACGCACACACGCACACACACGCACACACACAAAAACACTTTTCACCTCTCGACTCCTACCAATTAGTCGCCACTTACGACAGGCAGGGCCTTGTTGCCTCGGCCGTATTCTTATCTCTGCAAGCCGAACGGACACATACACACTCACACACACACGCACGCACACACGCACACACACGCACACACACACATACACTCTTCACCTCTCGACTCCTACCAATAAGTCGCCACTTACGACAGGCAGGGCCTTCTTGCCTCGGCCGTATTCTTATCTCTGCAAGCCGAACGGACACATACACACTCACACACACAAGCACGCACACTCGCACATACACGCACACACACAAAAACACTTTTCACCTCTCGACTCCTACCAATTAGTCGCCACTTACGACAGGCAGGGCCTTCTTGCCACGGCCGTGTTCTTATCTCTGCGAGCCGACCGGACACACACACACTCACACACGCACACACACAAACACACGCACTTACACACATACACTCTTCACCACTTGACTCCTACGCATTAGTCGCCGCTTACGACAGGCAGGGCCTTCTTGGCACGGTCGTGTCCTTATCACTGCGAGCCGACCGGACACACACACTCACACACGCACACATACACGCACACACGCACACACACACATACACTCTTCACCTCTCGACTCCTACCCATTAGTCGCCACTTACGACAGGCAGGGCCTTTTTGCCTCGACCGTATTCTTATCTCTGCAAGCCGAACGGACACACACACACTCACACACACACGCACGCTCACACGCACACACACGCACACACGCACACACACATACACTCTTCACCTCTCGACGCCTACCAATTAGTCGCCACTTACGACAGGCAATGCCTTCTTGCCTCGGCCGTATTCTTATCTCTGCAAGCCGAACTAACACATACACACTAACACACACAAGCAGGCACACACGCACACACACGCACACACACAAAAACACTTTTCACCTCTCG
>NW_027311892.1:272500-280000 GCF_040954645.1 Diabrotica undecimpunctata | reverse complement strand
TTATCTCTGCAAGCCGAACGGACACATACACACTCACACACACACGCACGCACACACGCACACACACGCACACACACAAAAACACTTTTCACCTCTCGACTCTTACCCATTAGTCGCCTCTTACGACAGGAAGGGCCTTCTTGCCACGGCCGTGTTCTTATCTCTGCGAGCCGACCGGACACACACACACACTCACACACGCACACACACAAACACACGCACTTACACACATACACTCTTCACCACTCGACTCCTACGCAATAGTCGCCACTTACGACAGGCAGGGCCTTCTTGCCTCGGCCGTATTCTTATCTCTGCAAGCCGAACGGACACACACACACTCACACACACACGCACGCTCACACGCACACACACGCGCACACGCACACACACACATACACTCTTCACCTCTCGACTCCTACCTATTAGGCGCCTCTTACGATAGGCAGGGCTTTCTTGCCTCGGTCGTGCTCTTATCTCTGCAAGCCGAACTAACACACACACATACTCACACACGCACACACACGCACACACGCATACACACATACACTCTTCACCTCTCGACTCCTACTTATTAGTCGCCCTTTACAAGAGGCAAGGCCTTCTTGCTTCGGCCGTATTCTTATCTCTGCAAGCCAAACAGACACACACACACACATACACTCTTTACCTCTCGACTCCTACCCATTAGTCGCCTCTTAACGACAGGCAGTGCCTTCTTGCCACGGCCGTGTTCTCATCTCTGCGAGCCGACCAGACACACACACACACTGACACACACGCACACACACACACACGCACACGCACACGCACACGCACACGCACACGCACACACTCTCCATCTCTCGACTACTATCCATTAGTCGCCTCTTACGACAGGCATGGCCTTCTTGCCACCGCTTTTTTCTTATCTCTGCGAGCGAAGGGACACACACACACACATACACACACACACACACTCACACACACACGCACACACGCACGCATACACGCACACACACATACACTCACACACACACAAACACGCACACACGCACACACACATACATTCTTCACCTCTCTAATCCTACCTATTAGTCGCCTCTAACGACAGGCAGGGCCTTCTTGCCTCGGCCGTGTTCTTATTTCTGCAAGACGAACGGACACACACACACATACTCACATACGCACACACGCACGCATACACGCACACACACATACACTCACACACACACACAAACACGTACACACGCACACACACATACATTCTTCACCTCTTGACTCCTACCTATTAGTCGCCTCTTACGACAGGCAGGGCCTTCTTGCCTTGGCCGTGTTCTTATCTCTGCAAGCCAAACGGACACACACACATACTCACACACGCACACACACACGCACACACGCACACACACACATACACTCTTCACCTCTCGACTCCTACCTATTAGTCGCCTCTTACGATAGGCAGGGCCTGCTTGCCTCGGTCGTGTTCTTATTTCTGCAAGCCGAACTAACACACACACATACTCACACACGCAAACACACACGCACACACGCACACACACACATACACTCTTCACCTCTTGACTCCTACTTATTAGTGGCCCATTACAAGAGGCAGGGCCTTCTTGCCTTGGCCGTATTCTTATCTCTGCAAGCCAAACAGACACACACACATACACACACACTTACACACGCACACACACGCACACGCACACGCACACACTCTCCACCTCTCGACTCCTATCCATTAGTCGCCTCTTAAGACAGGCAGGGCCTTCTTGCCACGGACGTATACCTATCTCTGCAAACCGAACGGACACACACACACACTTGCACACATACACACACACACACACATACACGCTTCACCTCTTGACCTATTAGTCGGCTCTTACGATAGGCAGGGCCTTCTTGCCTCAGTCGTGCTCTTATCTCTGCAAGCCGAATAGACACACACACACATGCACACACACACTCTCACACGCACACACACGCACATACGCACACACATATACACTCTTCACCACTCAACTCCTACCCTCTAGTCGCCTCTTACGACAGGCAGGGCCTTCTTGCCACGGCCGTGTTCTTATCTCTGCGAGCCGACTGGACACACACACTCACACACACAAATACACACACACACTCACACACGCACACACACGCACACACGCACACTCACACACAAATACACTCTTCACCTCTCGACTCCTACCCATTAGTCGCCTCTTACGACAGGCAGGGCCTTCTTGCCACGGCCGTGTTCTTATCTCTGCGAGCCGACTGGACACACACACACTCACACACACAAATACACACACACACTCACACACGCACACACACGCACACTCACACACACATACACTCTTCACCTCTCGACCCCTACCCATTAGTCGCGTCTTACGACAGGCAGGGCCTTCTTGCCACGGCCGTGTTCTTATCTCTAAGAGCCGACCGGACACACACACACACTCACACACGCACACACACGCTCACACGCACTTACACACATACACTCTTCACCTCTCGACTCCTACGCATTAGTCGCCGCTTACGACAGGCAGGGCCTTCTTGGCACGGACGTGTCCTTATCACTGCGAGCCGAACGGACACACACACTCACACACGCACACACCCACGCACACACGCACACACACACATACACTCTTCACCTCTCGACTCCTACCAATTAGTCGCCACTTACGACAGGCAGGGCATTCTTGCCTCGGCCGTATTCTTATCTCTGCAAGCCGAACGGACACATACACACTCACACACACAAGCACGCACACACGCACACACATGCACACACACAAAAACACTTTTCACCTCTCGACTCCTACCCATTAGTTGCCTCTTACGACAGGCATGGCCTTCTTTCCTCGGCCGTATTCTAATCTCTGCGAGCCGAATGGACACACACATACATACACACACACACTTACACACGCACAAACACACACACACCCACACACGCACACACACACACACACACATACACTCTTCACCTCTCGACTCCTACCAATAAGTCGCCACTTACGACAGGCAGGGCCTTCTTGCCTCGGCCGTATTCTTATCTCTGCAAGCCGAACTAACACATACACACTAACACACACAAGCACGCACACACGCACACACACGCACACACACAAAAACACTTTTCACCTCTCGACTCCTACCAATTAGTCGCCACTTACGACAGGCAGGGCCTTCTTGCCTCGGCCGTATTCTTATCTCTGCAAGCCGAACGGACACATACACACTCACACACACACGCACGCACACACGCACACACACGCACACACACACATACACTCTTCACCTCTCGACTCCTGCCAATAAGTCGCCACTTACGACAGGCAGGGCCTTCTTGCCTCGGCCGTATTCTTATCTCTGCAAGCCGAACGGACACATACACACTCACACACACAAGCACGCACACTCGCACACACACGCACACACACAAAAACACTTTTCACCTCTCGACTCCTACCAATTAGTCGCCACTTACGACAGGCAGGGCCTTCTTGCCACGGCCGTGTTCTTATCTCTGCGAGCCGACCGGACACACACACACTCACACACGCACACACACAAACACACGCACTTACACACATACACTCTTCACCACTTGACTCCTACGCATTAGTCGCCGCTTACGACAGGCAGGGCCTTCTTGGCACGGTCGTGTCCTTATCACTGCGAGCCGACCGGACACACACACTCACACACGCACACATACACGCACACACGCACACACACACATACACTCTTCACCTCTCGACTCCTACCCATTAGTCGCCACTTACGACAGGCAGGGCCTTCTTGCCTCGGCCGTATTCTTATCTCTGCAAGCCGAACGGACACACACACACTCACACACACACGCACGCTCACACGCACACACACGCACACACACATACACTCTTCACCTCTCGACGCCTACCAATTAGTCGCCACTTACGACAGGCAATGCCTTCTTGCCTCGGCCGTATTCTTATCTCTGCAAGCCGAACGGACACACACACTCACACACACACGCACGCTCACACGCACACACACGCACACACGCACCCACACACATACACTCTTCACCTCTCGACTCCTACCTATTAGTCGCCTCTTACGATATGCAGGGCTTTCTTGCCTCGGTCGTGCTCTTATCTCTGCAAGCCGAACTAACACACACACATACTCACACACTCACACACACGCACACACGCATACGCACATACACTCTTCACCTCTCGACTCCTACTTATTAGTCGCCCCTTACAAGAGGCAAGGCCTTCTTGCCTCGGCCGTATTCTTATCTCTGCAAGCCAAACAGACACACACACACACATACACACACACACACGCACACACACACATACACTCTTCACCTCTCGACTCCTATTCATTAGTCGCCTCTTACGACAGGCAGGGACTTCTTGCCAAGGCCGTGTTCTTATCTCTGCGAGCCGAACGGACACACACACACTCACACACACACACACGCATACACGCACACACGTACGCACACACGCACACACACACATACACTCTTCTCCTCTCGACTCCTACCCATTATCCCCTCTTACGACAGGCAGGGACTTTTTGCCACGGCCGTGTTCTTATCTCTGCAAGCCGAACGGACACACACACACACGCACACACACGCACATGCACACGCACACGCACATACGCACACACACATACATTCTTCACCTCTCGACTCCTACCTATTAGTCGTCTCTCATGACAGGCAGGGCCTTCTTGCCTCGGCCGTGTTCTTATCTCGGCAAGCCGAACGGACACACACACATACTCACACACGCACACACACACGCACACACGCACCCACACACATACACTCTTCACCTCTCGACTCCTACCCATTATTCCCCTCTTACGACAGGCAGGGCCTTCTTGCCACGGCCGTGTTCTTATCTCTGCGAGCCGACTGGACACACACACTCACACACACAAATACACACACACACTCACACACGCACACACACGCACACACGCACACTCACACACAAATACACTCTTCACCTCTCGACTCCTACCCATTAGTCGCCTCTTACGACAGGCAGGGCCTTCTTGCCACGGCCGTGTTCTTATCTCTGCGAGCCGACTGGACACACACACACTCACACACACAAATACACACACACACTCACACACGCACACACACGCACACTCACACACACATACACTCTTCACCTCTCGACCCCTACCCATTAGTCGCGTCTTACGACAGGCAGGGCCTTCTTGCCACGGCCGTGTTCTTATCTCTAAGAGCCGACCGGACACACACACACACTCACACACGCACACACACGCTCACACGCACTTACACACATACACTCTTCACCTCTCGACTCCTACGCATTAGTCGCCGCTTACGACAGGCAGGGCCTTCTTGGCACGGACGTGTCCTTATCACTGCGAGCCGAACGGACACACACACTCACACACGCACACACCCACGCACACACGCACACACACACACATACACTCTTCACCTCTCGACTCCTACCAATTAGTCGCCACTTACGACAGGCAGGGCATTCTTGCCTCGGCCGTATTCTT
This sequence comes from Diabrotica undecimpunctata, assembly GCF_040954645.1. NCBI lineage: Eukaryota > Metazoa > Arthropoda > Insecta > Coleoptera > Chrysomelidae > Diabrotica > Diabrotica undecimpunctata. The sequence goes on along the minus strand of NW_027311892.1, from coordinate 274,438 downwards.
ATCTCTGCAAGCCGAACGGACACATACACACTCACACACACAAGCACGCACACACGCACACACATGCACACACACAAAAACACTTTTCACCTCTCGACTCCTACCCATTAGTTGCCTCTTACGACAGGCATGGCCTTCTTTCCTCGGCCGTATTCTAATCTCTGCGAGGCGAATGGACACACACATACATACACACACACACTTACACACGCACAAACACACACACACCCACACACGCACACACACACACACACATACACTCTTCACCTCTCGACTCCTACCAATAAGTCGCCACTTACGACAGGCAGGGCCTTCTTGCCTCGGCCGTATTCTTATCTCTGCAAGCCGAACTAACACATACACACTAACACACACAAGCACGCACACACGCACACACACGCACACACACAAAAACACTTTTCACCTCTCGACTCCTACCAATTAGTCGCCACTTACGACAGGCAGGGCCTTGTTGCCTCGGCCGTATTCTTATCTCTGCAAGCCGAACGGACACATACACACTCACACACACACGCACGCACACACGCACACACACGCACACACACACATACACTCTTCACCTCTCGACTCCTACCAATAAGTCGCCACTTACGACAGGCAGGGCCTTCTTGCCTCGGCCGTATTCTTATCTCTGCAAGCCGAACGGACACATACACACTCACACACACAAGCACGCACACTCGCACACACACGCACACACACAAAAACACTTTTCACCTCTCGACTCCTACCAATTAGTCGCCACTTACGACAGGCAGGGCCTTCTTGCCACGGCCGTGTTCTTATCTCTGCGAGCCGACCGGACACACACACACTCACACACGCACACACACAAACACACGCACTTACACACATACACTCTTCACCACTTGACTCCTACGCATTAGTCGCCGCTTACGACAGGCAGGGCCTTCTTGGCACGGTCGTGTCCTTATCACTGCGAGCCGACCGGACACACACACTCACACACGCACACATACACGCACACACGCACACACACACACATACACTCTTCACCTCTCGACTCCTACCCATTAGTCGCCACTTACGACAGGCAGGGCCTTCTTGCCTCGGCCGTATTCTTATCTCTGCAAGCCGAACGGACACACACACACTCACACACACACGCACGCTCACACGCACACACACGCACACACGCACACACACATACACTCTTCACCTCTCGACGCCTACCAATTAGTCGCCACTTACGACAGGCAATGCCTTCTTGCCTCGGCCGTATTCTTATCTCTGCAAGCCGAACGGACACACACACACTCACACACACACGCACGCTCACACGCACACACACGCACACACGCACCCACACACATACACTCTTCACCTCTCGACTCCTACCTATTAGTCGCCTCTTACGATATGCAGGGCTTTCTTGCCTCGGTCGTGCTCTTATCTCTGCAAGCCGAACTAACACACACACATACTCACACACTCACACACACGCACACACGCATACGCACATACACTCTTCACCTCTCGACTCCTACTTATTAGTCGCCCCTTACAAGAGGCAAGGCCTTCTTGCCTCGGCCGTATTCTTATCTCTGCAAGCCAAACAGACACACACACACATACACACACACACACGCACACACACGCACACACACGCACACACGCAAACACACACATACACTCTTCACCTCTCGACTCCTATTCATTAGTCGCCTCTTACGACAGGCAGGGACTTCTTGCCACGGCCGTGTTCTTATCTCTGCGAGCCGAACGGACACACACACACTCACACACACACACACGCATACACGCACACACGTACGCACACACGCACACACACACATACACTCTTCTCCTCTCGACTCCTACCCATTATTCCCCTCTTACGACAGGCAGGGACTTTTTGCCACGGCCGTGTTCTTATCTCTGCAAGCCGAACGGACA
>NW_027311892.1:247500-267500 GCF_040954645.1 Diabrotica undecimpunctata | reverse complement strand
CACGCCGAACTAACACACACACATACTCACACACGCACACACGCACGCACACACGCATACACACATACACTCACACACACACAAACACGCACACACGCACACACACATACATTCTTCACCTCTCGACTCCTACCTATTAGTCGCCTCTTACGACAGGCAAATACACACACACACACACACACACACACACGCACACACCCGCACACTCACACACACATACACTCTTCACCTCTCGACTCCTACCCATTAGCCGCCACTTACGACAGGCAGGGCCTTCTTGCCACGGCCGTGTTCTTATCTCTGCGAGCCGACCGGACACACACACACTCACACACGCACACACACAAACACACGCACTTACACACATACAATCTTCACCTCTTGACTCCTACGCATTAGTCGCCGCTTACGACAGGCAGGGCCTTCTTGCCTCGGCCGTATTCTTATCTCTGCAAGCCGAACGGACACACACACTCACACACACACGCACGCACACACGCACACACACGCACACACGCACACACACATACACTCTTCACCTCACGACTCCTACCAATTAGTCGCCACTTACGACAGGCAGGGCCTTCTTGCCTCGGCCGTATTCTTATCTCTGCAAGCCGAACGGACACACACACACTCACACACACACGCACGCTCACACGCACACACACGCACACACGCACACACACACATACACTCTTCACCTCTCGACTCCTACCTATTAGTCGCCTCTTACGATAGGCAGGGCTTTCTTGCCTCGGTCGTGCTCTTATCTCTGCAAGCCGAACTAACACACACACATACTCACACACGCACACACACGCACACACGCATACACACATACACTCTTCACCTCTCGACTCCTACTTATTAGTCGCCCCTTACAAGAGGCAGGGCCTTCTTGCCTCGGCCGTATTCTTATCTCTGCAAGCCAAACGGACACACACACACACACACTCGCACACACACATACACACACATACACGCTTCACCTCTCGACTCCTACCCACTAGTCGCCTCTTACGACATTCAGGGACTTCGTGCCACGGCCGTGTTCTTATCTCTGCGAGCCGAACGGACACACACACACTCACACACACACACACGCACACACGCACACACACGCACCCACGCACACGCACACGCACACGCACACGCACACACTCTTCACCTCTCGACTCCTATCCATTAGCCGCCTCTTAAGACAGGCAGGGCCTTCTTGCCACGGCCGTAATCTTATCTCTGCGAGCCGAACGGACAAACACACACACTCACACACACACACACACACACATACACTCTTCACCTCTCGACCCCTACCTTTTAGTCGCCTCTTACGAGAGGCAGGGCCTTCTTGCCCCGGCCGTATTCATATCTCTGCAAGCCGAACGGACAAACACACTCATACACATACACTCACACACGCACAAACACACACACACGCACACACGCACACACACATACACTCTTCAACTCTCGACTCCTACCTTTTAGTCGCCTCTTACGATAAGCAGGGCCTTCTTGCCGCGGTCGTGTTCTCATCTCTGCAAGCCAAACTAACACACACACATACTCACACACGCACACACACACACGCACACACACACGCACACACGCACACACACACACATACACTCTTCACCTCTCGACTCCTACTTATTAGTCGACCCTTACAAGAGGCAGGGCCCTCTGGCCTCGGCCGTATTCTTATCTCTGCAAGCCAAACGGACACACACACACATACACACACACTCACACACGCCCACACACGCACACACGCACACATTCACTTTTCACCTATCGACTCCTACCCATTATTCTCCTCTTACGACAGGCAGGGACTTCTTGCCACGGCAGTGTTCTTATCTCTGAAAGCCGAACGGACACACACACATACTCACACACGCACACACACACGCACACACGCACACACACATACACTCTTCACCTCTCGACTCCTACCTATTAGTCGCCCCTTACAACTGGCAGGGTCTTCTTGCCTTGGCCGTATTCTTACCTCTGCAAGCCAGAGGGACTCACACACATACACACACACTCACACACGCACACACACACGCACACGTACACGCACACGCACACACTCTCCACCTCTCGACTCCTATCCATTAGTCGCCTCTTACGACAGGCAGGGCCTTCTTGCCTCGGCCGTATTCTTATCTCTGCAAGCCAAACGGACACACACACACAAATACACACACATACTCACACACGCACAAACACACGCACACACACAAAGACACATACACTCTTCACCTCTCGACTCCTATTCATTAGTCGCCTCTTACGACAGGCAGGGACTTCTTGCCACGGCCGTGTTCTTATCTCTGCGAGCTGACCGGACACACACACTCACACACACAAGCACGCACAAACACACACACACGCACAAACGCACACACGCAAACGCACACGCACACGCACACACTCTTTACCTCTCGACTCCTATCCATTAGTCGCCTCTTAAGACAGGCAGGGCCTTCTTGCCACGGCCGTGTTCTTCTCTCTGCAAGCCGAACGGACACACACACACACGCACACACAAACACACGCACACAGGCACACACGCACACACGCACACGTACACGCACACGCACACACTCTCCACCTCTCGACTCCTATCCATTAGTCGCCTCTTAAGACAGGCAGGGCCTTCTTGCCTCGGCCGTATTCTTATTTCTGCAAGCCGAACTAACACACACACATACTCACAGACGCACACACACGCACACACACGCACACACACACATACACTCTTCACCTCTCGACTCCTACTTATTACTCGCCTCTTACGACAGGCAGGGCCTCCTTGCCACGGCTGTGTTCTTATCTCTGCGAGCCGACCGCACACACACACACACTCACACACTCACATACACACACACTTAAACACGCACGCACACGTACACGCACACACTCTCCACCTCTCGACTCCTATCCATTAGTCGCCTCTTACGACAGGCAGGGCCTTCTTGCTACGGACGTGTTCTTATCTCTGCGACCAAACGGACACACACACACACACACACTCGCACACACACATACACACACATACACGCTTCACCTTTCGACTCCTACCCATTAGTCGCCTCTTACGACATTCAGGGACTTCTTGCCACGGCCGTGTTCTTATCTCTGCAAGCCGAACGGACACACACACACTCACACACACACACACGCACACACGCACACACACGCACCCACGCACACGCACACGCACACGCACACACTCTCCACCTCTCGACTCCTATCCATTAGCCGCCTCTTAAGACAGGCAAAGCCTTCTTGCCACGGCCGTAATCTTATCTCTGCGAGCCGAGCGGACAAACACACACACTCACAAACACACACACACACATACACTCTTCACCTCTCGACCCCTACCTTTTAGTCGCCTCTTACGAGAGGCAGGGCCTTCTTGCCCCGGCCGTATTCATATCTCTGCAAGCCGAACGGACACACACACTTATACACACACACTCACACACGCACAAACACACATACACGCACACACGCACACACACATACACTCTTCACCTCTCGACTCCTACCAATTAGTCGCTCCTTACAGCAAGCATGGCCTTCTTGCCACGGCCGTATTCTTATCTCTGCAAGCTGAACGGACACACACACTCATACACATACACTCACACACGCACAAACACACACACGCGCACACACGCACACACACATACACTCTTCACCTCTCGACTCCTACCTTTTAGTCGCCTCTTACGATAAGCAGGGCCTTCTTGCCGCAGTCGTGTTCTCATCTCTGCAAGCCAAACTAACACACACACACATACTCACACACGCACACACACACGCACACACACACGCACACACGCACACACACACACATACACTCTTCACCTCTCGACTCCTACTTATTAGTCTACCCTTACAAGAGGCAGGGACCTCTGGCCTCGGCCGTATTCTTATCTCTGCAAGCCAAACGGACACACACACATACACACACACTCACACACGCCCACACACGCACACACGCACACACACACACATACACTTTTCACCTATCGACTCCTACCCATTATTCTCCTCTTACAACAGGCAGGGACTTCTTGCCACGGCCGTGTTTTTATCTCTGAAAGCCGAACGGACACACACACATACTCACACACGCACACACACACGCACACACGCACACACACATACACTCTTCACCTCTCGACTCCTACCTATTAGTCGCCCCTTACAACTGGCAGGGTCTTCTTGCCTTGGCCGTATTCTTACCTCTGCAAGCCAGACGGACTCACACACATACACACACACTCACACACGCACACACACACGCACACGTACACGCACACGCACACACTCTCCACCTCTCGACTCCTATCCATTAGTCGCCTCTTAAGACAGGCAGGGCCTTCTTGCCTCGGCCGTATTCTTATCTCTGCAAGCCAAACGGACACACACACACAAATACACACACATACTCACACACGCACAAACACACGCACACACACAAAGACACATACACTCTTCACCTCTCGACTCCTATTTATTAGTCGCCTCTTACGACAGGCAGGGACTTCTTGCCACGGCCGTGTTCTTATCTCTGCGAGCTGACCGGACACACACACTCACACACACAAGCACGCACACACGCACACACACGCACACACACAAATACACTTTTCACCTCACGACTCCTACCCATTAGTCGCCTCTTACGACAGGCATGGCCTTCTTGCCTCGGCCGTATTCTAATCTCTGCGAACCGAATGGACACACACATACATACACACACACACATTTACACACGCACAAACACACACACACCCACACACGCATACACACATACACATACACTATTCACCTCTCAACTCCTACCTATTAGTCGCCCTTTACAAGGGGCAGGGCCTTCTTGCCTCGGATGTATTCTAATCTCTGCGAACCGAATGGACACACACATACATACACACACATATTAACACACGCACAAACACACACACACCCACACGCGTACACACACATACACATACACTCTTAACCTCTCGACTCCTACCCATTAGTCTCCTCTTACGACATTCAGGGACTTCTTGCCACAAACGTGTTCTTATCTCTGCAAGCCGAACGGACACACACACATACTCATACACGCACACACACGCACACACGTACACACACACATACACTCTTCACCTCTCGACTCCTACCTATTAGTCGCCTCTTACGACAGGCAGGGCCTTCTTGCCACGGCCGTGTTCTTCTCTCTGCAAGCCGAACGGACACACACACACACACGCACACACAAACACACGCACACAGGCACACACGCACACACGCACACGTACACGCACACGCACACACTCTCCACCTCTCAACTCCTACCCATTAGTCGCCTTTTAACGACAGGCAGTGCCTTCTTGCCACGGCCGTGTTCTCATCTCTGCGAGCCGACCGGACACACACACTCACACACACAAATACACACACACACTCACACATGCACACACCCGCACACTCACACACACATACACTCTTTACCTCTCGACTCCTACCCATTAGTCGCCTCTAACGACAGGCAGGGCCTTCTTGGCACGGAGGTGTCCTTATCACTGCGAGCCGACCGGACACACACACACTCACACACGCACACACACACGCACACACGCACACACCCACATACACTCTTCACCTCTCGACTCGTACCTATTATTTGCCTCTTACGATAGGCAGGGCTTTCTTGCCTCGGTCGTGCTCTTATCTCTGCAAGCCGAACTAACACACACACATACTCACACACGCACACACACGCACACACGCATACACACATACACTCTTCACCTCTCGACTCCTACTTATTAGTCGCCCCTTACAAGAGGCAGGGACTTCTTGCCTCGGCCGTATTCTTATCTCTGCAAGCCAAACAGACACACACACATACACACACACGCACACACACGCACACACGCACACACAAACACATACACTCTTCACCTCTCGACTCCTACCCATTAGTCGCCTCTTAACGACAGGCAGTGCCTTCTTGCCACGGCCGTGTTCTCATCTCTGCGAGCCGACCGGACACACACACACACTAACACACATACACACACACACTCACACACGCACGCACACACGCACACACACGCACACACTCTCCACCTCTCGACTCCTATCCATTAGTCGCCTCTTACGACAAGCATGGCCTTCATGCCACCGCTTTTTTCTTATCTCTGCGAGCGAAGGGACACACACACACACACACGCACACGCGCACGCACACACGCACACACACATACACTCACACACACACACAAACACGCACACACGCACACACACATACATTCTTCACCTTTCTAATCCTACCTATTAGTCGCCTCTCACGACAGGCAGGGCCTTCTTGCCTCGGCCGTGTTCTTATTTCTGCAAGACGAACGGACACACACACATACTCACACACGCACACACGCACGCACACACGCACACACACATACACTCACACACACACAAACACGTACACACGCACACACACATTCATTCTTCACCTCTCGACTCCTACCTATTAGTCGCCTCTTACTACAGGCAGGGTCTTCTTGCCTTGGCCGTGCTCTTATCTCTGCAAGCCGAACGGACACACACACATACTCACACACGCACACACACACGCACACACGCACACACACACATACACTCTTCACCTCTCGACTCCTACCTCTTAGTCGCCTCTTACGATAGGCAGGGCCTGCTTGCCTCGGTCGTGTTCTTATTTCTGCAAGCCGAACTAACACACACACATACTCACACACGCACACACACACACGCACACACGCACACACACACATACACTCTTCACCTCTTGACTCCTACTTATTAGTCGCCCATTACAAGAGGCAGGGCCTTCTTGCCTTGGCCGTATTCTTATCTCTGCAAGCCAAACAGACACACACACATACACACACACTTACACACGCACACACACGCACACGCACACGCACACACTCTCCACCTCTCGACTCCTATCCATTAGTCGCCTCTTAGGACAGGCAGGGCCTTCTTGCCACGGACGTATACCTATCTCTGCAAACCGAACGGACACACACACACACACACTTGCACACATACACACACATACACGCTTCACCTCTCGACTCCTACCCATTAGTCGCTCCTTACAGCAAGCATGGCCTTCTTGCCACGGACGTATGCTTATCTCTGCGAGCCGAAGGGATACACACACATACACACACATACACACACATACTCACACACACGCACACACGCACACACACACATACACTCTTCACCTCTTGACTCCTACCTATTAGTCGGCTCTTACGATAGGCAGGGCCTTCTTGCCTCGGTCGTGCTCTTATCCCTGCAAGCCGAATGGACACACACACACAAAAACACACACACACTCACACGCACACACACGCACATACGCACACACATATACACTCTTCACCACTCGACTCCTACCCATTAGTCGCCTCTTACGACAGGCAGGGCCTTCTTGCCACGGCCGTGTTCTTATCTCTGCGAGCCGACTGGACACACACTCACACACGCAAATACACACACACACTCACACACGCACACACACGCACACACGCACACTCACACACAAATACACTCTTCACCTCTCGACTCCTACCCATTAGTCGCCTGTTACGACAGGCAGGGCCTTCTTGCCACGGCCGTGTTCTTATCTCTGCGAGCCGACTGGACACACACTCACACACACAAATACACACACACACTCACACACGCACACACACGCACACACGCACACTCACACACAAATACACTCTTCACCTCTCGACTCCTACCCATTAGTCGCCTCTTACGACAGGCAGGGCCTTCTTGCCACGGCCGTGTTCTTATCTCTGCGAGCCGACTGGACACACACTCACACACACAAATACACACACACACTCACACACGCACACACACACACCCACGCACACACGCACACACACACATACACTCTTCACCTCTCGACCCCTACCCATTAGTCGCCTCTTATGACAGGCAGGGCCTTCTTGCCACGGCCGTGTTCTTATCTCTGAGAGCCGACCGGACACACACACACACACTCACACACGCACACACACGCTCACACGCACTTACACACATACACTCTTCACCTCTCGACTCCTACGCATTAGTCGCCGCTTACGACAGGCAGGGCCTTCTTGGCACGGACGTGTCCTTATCACTGCGAGCCGACCGGACACACACACTCACACACGCACGCACACACGCACACACATGCACACACAAGAACACTTTTCACCTCTCGACTCCTACCCATTAGTTGCCTCTAACGACAGGCATGGCCTTTTTGCCTCGGCCGTATTCTAATCTCTGCGACCCGAATGGACACACACATACATACACACACACACTTACACACGCACAAACACACACACACCCACACACGCACACACACACACATGCACTCTTCACCTCTCGACTCCTACCAATAAGTCGCCACTTACGACAGCCAGGGCCTTCTTGCCTCGGCCGTATTCTTATCTGTGCAAGCCGAACGGACACATACACACTCGCACACACAAGCACGCACACAGGCACACACACGCACACACACAAAAACACTTTTCACCTCTCGACTCCTACCAATTAGTCGCCACTTACGACAGGCAGGGCCTTCTTGCCCCGGCCGTATTCTTATCTCTGCAAGCCGAACGGACACATACACACTCACACACACACGCACGCACACACGCACACACACGCACACACACAAAAACACTTTTCACCTCTCGACTCTTACCCATTAGTCGCCTCTTACGACAGGAAGGGCCTTCTTGCCACGGCCGTGTTCTTATCTCTGCGAGCCGACCGGACACACACACACACTCACACACGCACACACACAAACACACGCACTTACACACATACACTCTTCACCACTCGACTCCTACGCAATAGTCGTCACTTACGACAGGCAGGGCCTTCTTGCCTCGGCCGTATTCTTATCTCTGCAAGCCGAACGGACACACACACACTCACACACACACGCACGCTCACACGCACACACACGCGCACACGCACACACACACATACACTCTTCACCTCTCGACTCCTACCTATTAGGCGCCTCTTACGATAGGCAGGGCTTTCTTGCCTCGGTCGTGCTCTTATCTCTGCAAGCCGAACTAACACACACATATACTCACACACGCACACACACGCACACACGCATACACACATACACTCTTCACCTCTTGACTCCTACTTATTAGTCGCCCTTTACAAGAGGCAAGGCCTTCTTGCTTCGGCCGTATTCTTATCTCTGCAAGCCAAACAGACACACACACACACATACACTCTTCACCTCTCGACTCCTACCCATTAGTCGCCTCTTAACGACAGGCAGTGCCTTCTTGCCACGGCCGTGTTCTCATCTCTGCGAGCCGACCAGACACACACACACACTGACACACACACATACACACACACACTTACACACGCACGCACACACGCACACAAACACATACACTCTTCACCTCTCGACTCCTACCCATTATTCTCCTCTTACGACAGGCAGGGACTTCTTGCCACGGTCGTGTTTTTATCTCTGCAAGCCAAACGGACACACACACACACGCACACACACACACACGCACACGCACACGCACACGCACACGCACACACTCTCCATCTCTCGACTCCTATCCATTAGTCGCCTCTTACGACAGGCATGGCCTTCTTGCCACCGCTTTTTTCTTATCTCTGCGAGCGAAGGGACACACACACACACATACACACACACACACACTCACACACACACGCACACACGCACGCATACACGCACACACACATACACTCACACACACACAAACACGCACACACGCACACACACATACATTCTTCACCTCTCTAATCCTACCTATTAGTCGCCTCTCACGACAGGCAGGGCCTTCTTGCCTCGGCCGTGTTCTTATTTCTGCAAGACGAACGGACACACACACACATACTCACATACGCACACACGCACGCATACACGCACACACACATACACTCACACACACACACAAACACGTACACACGCACACACACATACATTCTTCACCTCTTGACTCCTACCTATTAGTCGCCTCTTACGACAGGCAGGGCCTTCTTGCCTTGGCCGTGTTCTTATCTCTGCAAGCCAAACGGACACACACACATACTCACACACGCACACACACACGCACACACGCACACACACACATACACTCTTCACCTCTCGACTCCTACCTATTAGTCGCCTCTTACGATAGGCAGGGCCTGCTTGCCTCGGTCGTGTTCTTATTTCTGCAAGCCGAACTAACACACACACATACTCACACACGCAAACACACACGCACACACGCACACACACACATACACTCTTCACCTCTTGACTCCTACTTATTAGTGGCCCATTACAAGAGGCAGGGCCTTCTTGCCTTGGCCGTATTCTTATCTCTGCAAGCCAAACAGACACACACACATACACACACACTTACACACGCACACACACGCACACGCACACGCACACACTCTCCACCTCTCGACTCCCATCCATTAGTCGCCTCTTAAGACAGGCAGGGCCTTCTTGCCACGGACGTATACCTATCTCTGCAAACCGAACGGACACACACACACACACACTTGCACACATACACACACACACATACACGCTTCACCTCTTGACTCCTACCTATTAGTCGGCTCTTACGATAGGCAGGGCCTTCTTGCCTCAGTCGTGCTCTTATCTCTGCAAGCCGAATAGACACACACACACATACACACACACACTCTCACACGCGCACACACGCACATACGCACACACATATACACTCTTCACCACTCGACTCCTACCCTCTAGTCGCCTCTTACGACAGGCAGGGCCTTCTTGCCACGGCCGTGTTCTTATCTCTGCGAGCCGACTGGACACACACACACTCACACACACAAATACACACACACACTCACACACGCACACACACGCACACTCACACACACATACACTCTTCACCTCTCGACCCCTACCCATTAGTCGCGTCTTACGACAGGCAGGGCCTTCTTGCCACGGCCGTGTTCTTATCTCTAAGAGCCGACCGGACACACACACACACTCACACACGCACACACACGCTCACACGCACTTACACACATACACTCTTCACCTCTCGACTCCTACGCATTAGTCGCCGCTTACGACAGGCAGGGCCTTCTTGGCACGGACGTGTCCTTATCACTGCGAGCCGACCGGACACACACACTCACACACGCACACACCCACGCACACACGCACACACACACATACACTCTTCACCTCTCGACTCCTACCAATTAGTCGCCACTTACGACAGGCAGGGCCTTCTTGCCTCGGCCGTATTCTTATCTCTGCAAGCCGAACTAACACATACACACTAACACACACAAGCACGCACACACGCACACACACGCACACACACAAAAACACTTTTCACCTCTCGACTCCTACCAATTAGTCGCCACTTACGACAGGCAGGGCCTTCTTGCCACGGCCGTGTTCTTATCTCTGCGAGCCGACCGGACACACACACACTCACACACGCACACACACAAACACACGCACTTACACACATACACTCTTCACCACTTGACTCCTACGCATTAGTCGCCGCTTACGACAGGCAGGGCCTTCTTGGCACGGACGTGTCCTTATCACTGCGAGCCGACCGGACACACACACTCACACACGCACACATACACGCACACACGCACCCACACACATACACTCTTCACCTCTCGACTCCTACCTATTAGTCGCCTCTTACGATATGCAGGGCTTTCTTGCCTCGGTCGTGCTCTTATCTCTGCAAGCCGAACTAACACACACACATACTCACACACTCACACACACGCACACACGCATACGCACATACACTCTTCACCTCTCGACTCCTACTTATTAGTCGCCCCTTACAAGAGGCAAGGCCTTCTTGCCTCGGCCGTATTCTTATCTCTGCAAGCCAAACAGACACACACACATACACACACACGCACACACACGAACACACGCACACACACACATACACTCTTCACCTCTCGACTCCTATTCATTAGTCGCCTCTTACGACAGGCAGGGACTTCTTGCCACGGCCGTGTTCTTATCTCTGCGAGCCGAACGGACACACACACACCCACACACACACACACGCATACACGCACACACGTACGCACACACGCACACACACACATACACTCTTCTCCTCTCGACTCCTACCCATTATTCCCCTCTTACGACAGGCAGGGACTTTTTGCCACGGCCGTGTTCTTATCTCTGCAAGCCGAACGGACACACACACACACGCACACACACACGCACATGCACACGCACACGCACATACGCACACACACATACATTCTTCACCTCTCGACTCCTACCTATTAGTCGTCTCTCATGACAGGCAGGGCCTTCTTGCCTCGGCCGTGTTCTTATCTCGGCAAGCCGAACGGACACACACACATACTCACACACGCACACACACGCGCACACACGCACCCACACACATACACTCTTCACCTCTCGACTCCTACCCATTATTCCCCTCTTACGACAGGCAGGGACTTTTTGCCACGGCCGTGTTCTTATCTCTGCAAGCCGAACGGACACACACACACACGCACACACACACACGCACATGCACACGCACACGCTCACACTCTTCACCTCTCGACTCCTACCCATTATTTTCCTCCTACGACAGGCAGGTACTTCTTGCCACGGCCGTGTTCTTATCTCTGCAAGCCGAACGGACACACACATACACACACACACTCACACACACACACACGCACACACGCACGCACACACGCACACACACATACACTCACACACACACAAACACGCACATACGCACACACACATACATTTTTCACCTCTCGACTCCTACCTATTAGTCGTATGTCACGACAGGCAGAGCCTTCTTGCCTCGGCCGTGTTCTTATCTCTGCAAGCCGAAGGGACACACACACACATACACACACACACTCACAAACACACACACACTCACGCACGCACACACGCACACACACATACACTCACACACACACAAACACGCACACACGCACACACACATACATTCTTCACCTCTCGACTCCTACCTATTAGTCGCCTCTTACGATAGGCAGGGCCTTCTTGCCTTGGCCGTGTTCTTATCACTGCAAGCCGAACGGACACACACACATACTCACACACGCACACAAACATACACTTTCACCTCTCGACTCCTACCTATTAGTCGCCTCTTAACGACAGGCAGTGCCTTCTTGCCACGGCCGTGTTCTCATCTCTGCGAGCCGACCGGACACACACACACACTGACACACACACATACACATACACACTCACACACGCACGCACACACGCACACACACACATACACTCTTCACCTCTCGACTCCTACCCATTATTCTCCTCTTACGACAGGCATGGCCTTCTTGCCACCGCTTTTTTCTTATCTCTGCGAGCGAACGGACACACACACACACACATACACACACACACTCACACACACACGCACACACTCACGCACACACGCACACACACATACACTCACACACACACAAACACGCACACACGCACACACACATACATTCTTCACTTCTCTAATCCTACATATTAGTCGCCTCTCACGACAGGCAGGGCCTTCTTGCCTCGGCCGTGTTCTTATCTCTGCAAGACGAACGGACACACACACATACTCACACACGCACACACGCACGCACACACGCACACACACATACACTCACACACACACAAACACGCACACACGCACACACACATACATTCTTCACCTCTCGACTCCTACCTATTAGTCGCCTCTTACGACAGGCAGGGCCTTCGTGCCTTGGCCGTGTTCTTATCTCTGCAAGCCGAACGGACACACACACATACTCACACACGCGCACACACACACATACACTCTTCACCTCTCGACTCCTACCTATTAGCCGCCTCTTACCATAGGCAGGGCCTTCTTGCCTCGGTCGTGTTCTTATTTCTGCAAGCCGAACTAACACACACATATATTCATACACGCACACACGCACGCACACACGCATACACACATACACTCACACACACACAAACACGCACACACGCACACACACATACATTCTTCACCTCTCGACTCCTACCTATTAGTCGCCTCTTACGACAGGCAAATACACACACACACACACACACACGCACACACCCGCACACTCACACACACATACACTCTTCACCTCTCGACTCCTACCCATTAGCCGCCTCTTACGACAGGCAGGGCCTTCTTGCCACGGCCGTGTTCTTATCTCTGCGAGCCGACCGGACACACACACACTCACACACGCACACACACAAACACACGCACTTACACACATACAATCTTCACCTCTCGACTTCTACGCATTAGTCGCCGCTTACGACAGGCAGGGCCTTCTTGCCTCGGCCGTATTCTTATCTCTGCAAGCCGAACGGACACACACACTCACACACACACGCACGCACACACGCACACACACGCACACACGCACACACACATACACTCTTCACCTCACGACTCCTACCAATTAGTCGCCACTTACGACAGGCAGGGCCTTCTTGCCTCGGCCGTATTCTTATTTCTGCAAGCCGAACGGACACACACACACTCACACACACACGCACGCTCACACGCACACACACGCACACACGCACACACACACATACACTCTTCACCTCTCGACTCCTACCTATTAGTCGCCTCTTACGATAGGCAGGGCTTTCTTGCCTCGGTCGTGCTCTTATCTCTGCAAGCCGAACTAACACACACACATACTCACACACGCACACACACGCACACACGCATACACACATACACTCTTCACCTCTCGACTCCTACTTATTAGTCGCCCCTTACAAGAGGCAGGGCCTTCTTGCCTCGGCCGTATTCTTATCTCTGCAAGCCAAACGGACACACACACACACACACACACACACTCGCACACACACATACACACACATACACGCTTCACCTCTCGACTCCTACCCACTAGTCGCCTCTTACGACATTCAGGGACTTCGTGCCACGGCCGTGTTCTTATCTCTGCAAGCCGAACGGACACACACACACTCACACACACACACACGCACACACGCTCACACACGCACCCACGCACACGCACACGCACACGCACACGCACACACTCTTCACCTCTCGACTCCTATCCATTAGCCGCCTCTTAAGACAGGCAGGGCCTTCTTGCCACGGCCGTAATCTTATCTCTGCGAGCCGAACGGACAAACACACACACTCACACACACACACACACACACACATACACTCTTCACCTCTCGACCTCTACCTTTTAGTCGCCTCTTACGAGAGGCAGGGCCTTCTTGCCCCGGCCGTATTCATATCTCTGCAAGCCGAACGGACACACACACTCATACACATACACTCACACACGCACAAACACACACACACGCACACACGCACACACACATACACTCTTCAACTCTCGACTCCTACCTTTTAGTCGCCTCTTACGATAAGCAGGGCCTTCTTGCCGCGGTCGTGTTCTCATCTCTGCAAGCCAAACTAACACACACACACACATACTCACACACGCACACACACACACGCACACACACACGCACACACGCACACACACATACACTCTTCACCTCTCGACTCCTACTTATTAGTCGACCCTTACAAGAGGCAGGGCCCTCTGGCCTCGGCCGTATTCTTATCTCTGCAAGCCAAACGGACACACACACATACACACACACTCACACACCCCCACACACGCACACACGCACACATTCACTTTTCACCTATCGACTCCTACCCATTATTCTCCTCTTACGACAGGCAGGGACTTCTTGCCACGGCAGTGTTCTTATCTCTGAAAGCCGAACGGACACACACACATACTCACACACGCACACACACGCACACACGCACACACACATACACTCTTCACCTCTCGACTCCTACCTATTAGTCGCCCCTTACAACTGGCAGGGTCTTCTTGCCTTGGCCGTATTCTTATCTCTGCAAGCCAGAGGGACTCACACACATACACACACACTCACACACGCACACACACACGCACACGTACACGCACACGCACACACTCTCCACCTCTCGACTCCTATCCATTAGTCGCCTCTTAAGACAGGCAGGGCCTTCTTGCCTCGGCCGTATTCTTATCTCTGCAAGCCAAACGGACACACACACACAAATACACACACATACTCACACACGCACAAACACACGCACACACACAAAGACACATACACTCTTCACCTCTCGACTCCTATTCATTAGTCGCCTCTTACGACAGGCAGGGACTTCTTGCCACGGCCGTGTTCTTATCTCTGCGAGCCGACCGGACACACACACTCACACACACAAGCACGCACACACGCACACACACGCACACACACAAATACACTTTTCACCTCACGACTCCTACCCATTAGTCGCCTCTTACGACAGGCATGGCCTTCTTGCCTCGGCCGTATTCTAATCTTTGCGAACCGAATGGACACACACATACATACACACACACACATTTACACACGCACAAACACACACACACCCACACACGCACACACACACACACATACACTATTCACCTCTCAACTCCTACCTATTAGTCGCCCTTTACAAGGGGCAGGGCCTTCTTGCCTCGGCCGTATTCTAATCTCTGCGAACCGAATGGACACACACATACATACACACACATATTAACACACGCACAAACACACACACACGCACAAACGCACACACGCAAACGCACACGCACACGCACACACTCTTTACCTCTCGACTCCTATCCATTAGTCGCCTCTTAAGACAGGCAGGGCCTTCTTGCCACGGCCGTGTTCTTCTCTCTGCAAGCCGAACGGACACACACACACACGCACACACAAACACACGCACACAGGCACACACGCACACACGCACACGTACACGTACACGCACACACTCTCCACCTCTCGACTCCTATCCATTAGTCGCCTCTTAAGACAGGTAGGGCCTTCTTGCCTCGGCCGTATTCTTATCTCTGCAAGCCAAACGGACACACACACATACACACACACACTCACACACGCACAAACACACGCACACACGCACACAAACATACACTCTTTACCTCTCGACTCCTACCTATTAGTCGCCTCTTACGATAGGCAGGGCCTTCTTGCCTCAGTCGTGTTCTTATTTCTGCAAGCCGAACTAACACACACACATACTCACAGACGCACACACACGCACACACACACACACACACATACACTCTTCACCTCTCGATTCCTACTTATTACTCGCCTCTTACGACAGGCAGGGCCTCCTTGCCACGGCTGTGTTCTTATCTCTGCGAGCCGACCGCACACACACACACACTCACACACTCACATACACACACACTTAAACACGCACGCACACGCACACACACATACACATACACTATTCACCTCTCAACTCCTACCTATTAGTCGCTCTTTACAAGGGGCAGGGCCTTCTTGCCTCGGCCGTATTCTAATCTCTGCGAACCGAATGGACACACACATACATACACACACATATTAACACACGCACAAACACACACATACGCACAAACGCACACACGCAAACGCACACGCACACGCACACACTCTTTACCTCTCGACTCCTATCCATTAGTCGCCTCTTAAGACAGGCAGGGCCTTCTTGCCACGGCCGTGTTCTTCTCTCTGCAAGCCGAACGGACACACACACACACGCACACACAAACACACGCACACAGGCACACACGCACACACGCACACGTACACGCACACGCACACACTCTCCACCTCTCGACTCCTATCCATTAGTCGCCTCTTAAGACAGGCAAGGCCTTCTTGCCACGGCCGTGTTCTTATCTCTGCGAGCCGACTGGACACACACACTCACACACACAAATACACACACACACTCACACACGCACACACACGCACACACGCACACTCACACACAAATACACTCTTCACCTCTCGACTCCTACCCATTAGTCGCCTCTTACGACAGGCAGGGCCTTCTTGCCACGGCCGTGTTCTTATCTCTGCGAGCCGACTGGACACACACACACTCACACACACAAATACACACACACTCACACACGCACACACACGCACACTCACACACACATACACTCTTCACCTCTCGACCCCTACCCATTAGTCGCGTCTTACGACAGGCAGGGCCTTCTTGCCACGGCCGTGTTCTTATCTCTAAGAGCCGACCGGACACACACACACACTCACACACGCACACACACGCTCACACGCACTTACACACATACACTCTTCACCTCTCGACTCCTACGCATTAGTCGCCGCTTACGACAGGCAGGGCCTTCTTGGCACGGACGTGTCCTTATCACTGCGAGCCGACCGGACACACACACTCACACACGCACACACCCACGCACACACGCACACACACACATACACTCTTCACCTCTCGACTCCTACCAATTAGTCGCCACTTACGACAGGCAGGGCATTCTTGCCTCGGCCGTATTCTTATCTCTGCAAGCCGAACGGACACATACACACTCACACACACAAGCACGCACACACGCACACACATGCACACACACAAAAACACTTTTCACCTCTCGACTCCTACCCATTATTTGCCTCTTACGACAGGCATGGCCTTCTTTCCTCGGCCGTATTCTAATCTCTGCGAGCCGAATGGACACACACATACATACACACACACACTTACACACGCACAAACACACACACACCCACACACGCACACACACACACACATACACTCTTCACCTCTCGACTCCTACCAATAAGTCGCCACTTACGACAGGCAGGGCCTTCTTGCCTCGGCCGTATTCTTATCTCTGCAAGCCGAACGGACACATACACACTCACACACACACGCACGCACACACGCACACACACGCACACACACACATACACTCTTCACCTCTCGACTCCTACCAATAAGTCGCCACTTACGACAGGCAGGGCCTTCTTGCCTCGGCCGTATTCTTATCTCTGCAAGCCGAACGGACACATACACACTCACACACACAAGCACGCACACTCGCACACACACGCACACACACAAAAACACTTTTCACCTCTCGACTCCTACCAATTAGTCGCCACTTACGACAGGCAGGGCCTTCTTGCCACGGCCGTGTTCTTATCTCTGCGAGCCGACCGGACACACACACACTCACACACGCACACACACAAACACACGCACTTACACACATACACTCTTCACCACTTGACTCCTACGCATTAGTCGCCGCTTACGACAGGCAGGGCCTTCTTGGCACGGACGTGTCCTTATCACTGCGAGCCGACCGGACACACACACTCACACACGCACACATACACGCACACACGCACACACACACATACACTCTTCACCTCTCGACTCCTACCCATTAGTCGCCACTTACGACAGGCAGGGCCTTCTTGCCTCGGCCGTATTCTTATCTCTGCAAGCCGAACGGACACACACACACTCACACACACACGCACGCTCACACGCACACACACGCACACACGCACACACACATACACTCTTCACCTCTCGACGCCTACCAATTAGTCGCCACTTACGACAGGCAATGCCTTCTTGCCTCGGCCGTATTCTTATCTCTGCAAGCCGAACGGACACACACACACTCACACACACACGCACGCTCACACGCACACACACGCACACACGCACCCACACACATACACTCTTCACCTCTCGACTCCTACCTATTAGTCGCCTCTTACGATATGCAGGGCTTTCTTGCCTCGGTCGTGCTCTTATCTCTGCAAGCCGAACTAACACACACACATACTCACACACTCACACACACGCACACACGCATACGCACATACACTCTTCACCTCTCGACTCCTACTTATTAGTCGCCCCTTACAAGAGGCAAGGCCTTCTTGCCTCGGCCGTATTCTTATCTCTGCAAGCCAAACA
>NW_027311892.1:135000-245000 GCF_040954645.1 Diabrotica undecimpunctata | reverse complement strand
GGACACACACACTCACACACACACGCACGCACACACGCACACACACGCACACACGCACACACACATACACTCTTCACCTCACGACTCCTACCAATTAGTCGCCACTTACGACAGGCAGGGCCTTCTTGCCTCGGCCGTATTCTTATCTCTGCAAGCCGAACGGACACACACACACTCACACACACACGCACGCTCACACGCACACACACGCACACACGCACACACACACATACACTCTTCACCTCTCGACTCCTACCTATTAGTCGCCTCTTGCGATAGGCATTGCTTTCTTGCCTCGGTCGTGCTCTTATCTCTGCAAGCCGAACTAACACACACACATACTCACACACGCACACACACGCACACACGCATACACACATACACTCTTCACCTCTCGACTCCTACTTATTAGTCGCCCCTTACAAGAGGCAGGGCCTTCTTGCCTCGGCCGTATTCTTATCTCTGCAAGCCAAACGGACACACACACACACACACTCGCACACACACATACACACACATACACGCTTCACCTCTCGACTCCTACCCACTAGTCGCCTCTTACGACATTCAGGGACTTCGTGCCACGGCCGTGTTCTTATCTCTGCGAGCCGAACTGACACACACACACTCACACACACACACACGCACACACGCTCACACACGCACCCACGCACACGCACACGCACACGCACACGCACACACTCTTCACCTCTCGACTCCTATCCATTAGCCGCCTCTTAAGACAGGCAGGGCCTTCTTGCCACGGCCGTAATCTTATCTCTGCGAGCCGAACGGACAAACACACACACTCACACACACACACACACATACACTCTTCACCTCTACCTTTTAGTCGCCTCTTACGAGAGGCAGGGCCTTCTTGCCCCGGCCGTATTCATATCTCTGCAAGCCGAACGGACACACACACTCATACACAT
Source organism: Diabrotica undecimpunctata (assembly GCF_040954645.1). Taxonomy (NCBI): domain Eukaryota; kingdom Metazoa; phylum Arthropoda; class Insecta; order Coleoptera; family Chrysomelidae; genus Diabrotica; species Diabrotica undecimpunctata. Next base: position 244,062 of record NW_027311892.1, on the reverse strand, counting down.
ACACTCACACACGCACAAACACACACACACGCACACACGCACACACACATACACTCTTCAACTCTCGACTCCTACCTTTTAGTCGCCTCTTACGATAAGCAGGGCCTTCTTGCCGCGGTCGTGTTCTCATCTCTGCAAGCCAAACTAACACACACACACACATACTCACACACGCACACACACACACGCACACACACACGCACACACGCACACACACACACATACACTCTTCACCTCTCGACTCCTACTTATTAGTCGACCCTTACAAGAGGCAGGGCCCTCTGGCCTCGGCCGTATTCTTATCTCTGCAAGCCAAACGGACACACACACATACACACACACTCACACACGCCCACACACGCACACACGCACACATTCACTTTTCACCTATCGACTCCTACCCATTATTCTCCTCTTACGACAGGCAGGGACTTCTTGCCACGGCAGTGTTCTTATCTCTGAAAGCCGAACGGACACACACACATACTCACACACGCACACACACACGCACACACGCACACACACATACACTCTTCACCTCTCGACTCCTACCTATTAGTCGCCCCTTACAACTGGCAGGGTCTTCTTGCCTTGGCCGTATTCTTATCTCTGCAAGCCAGAGGGACTCACACACATACACACACACTCACACACGCACACACACACGCACACGTACACGCACACGCACACACTCTCCACCTCTCGACTCCTATCCATTAGTCGCCTCTTAAGACAGGCAGGGCCTTCTTGCCTCGGCCGTATTCTTATCTCTGCAAGCCAAACGGACACACACACACAAATACACACACATACTCACACACGCACAAACACACGCACACACACAAAGACACATACACTCTTCACCTCTCGACTCCTATTCATTAGTCGCCTCTTACGACAGGCAGGGACTTCTTGCCACGGCCGTGTTCTTATCTCTGCGAGCCGACCGGACACACACACTCACACACACAAGCACGCACACACGCACACACACGCACACACACAAATACACTTTTTACCTCACGACTCCTACCCATTAGTCGCCTCTTACGACAGGCATGGCCTTCTTGCCTAGGCCGTATTCTAATCTTTGCGAACCGAATGGACACACACATACATACACACACACACATTTACACACGCACAAACACACACACACCCACACACGCACACACACATACACATACACTATTCACCTCTCAACTCCTACCTATTAGTCGCCCTTTACAAGGGGCAGGGCCTTCTTGCCTCGGCCGTATTCTAATCTCTGCGAACCGAATGGACACACACATACATACACACACATATTAACACACGCACAAACACACACACACGCACAAACGCACACACGCAAACGCACACGCACACGCACACACTCTTTACCTCTCGACTCCTATCCATTAGTCGCCTCTTAAGACAGGCAGGGCCTTCTTGCCACGGCCGTGTTCTTCTCTCTGCAAGCCGAACGGACACACACACACACGCACACACAAACACACGCACACAGGCACACACGCACACGTACACGCACACGCACACACTCTCCACCTCTCGACTCCTATCCATTAGTCGCCTCTTAAGACAGGCAGGGCCTTCTTGCCTCGGCCGTATTCTTATCTCTGCAAGCCAAACGGACACACACACATACACACACACACTCACACACGCACAAACACACGCACACACGCACACAAACATACACTCTTTACCTCTCGACTCCTACCTATTAGTCGCCTCTTACGATAGGCAGGGCCTTCTTGCCTCAGTCGTGTTCTTATTTCTGCAAGCCGAACTAACACACACACATACTCACAGACGCACACACACGCACACACACGCACACACACACATACACTCTTCACCTCTCGACTCCTACTTATTACTCGCCTCTTAAGACAGGCAGGGCCTCCTTGCCACGGCTGTGTTCTTATCTCTGCGAGCCGACCGCACACACACACACACTCACACACTCACATACACACACACTTAAACACGCACGCACACGCACACACACATACACATACACTATTCACCTCTCAACTCCTACCTATTAGTCGCTCTTTACAAGGGGCAGGGCCTTCTTGCCTCGGCCGTATTCTAATCTCTGCGAACCGAATGGACACACACATACATACACACACATATTAACACACGCACAAACACACACACACGCACAAACGCACACACGCAAACGCACACGCACACGCACACACTCTTTACCTCTCGACTCCTATCCATTAGTCGCCTCTTAAGACAGGCAGGGCCTTCTTGCCACGGCCGTGTTCTTCTCTCTGCAAGCCGAACGGACACACACACACACACGCACACACAAACACACGCACACAGGCACACACGCACACACGCACACGTACACGCACACGCACACACTCTCCACCTCTCGACTCCTATCCATTAGTCGCCTCTTAAGACAGGCAGGGCCTTCTTGCCTCGGCCGTATTCTTATCTCTGCAAGCCAAACGGACACACACACATACACACACACACTCACACACGCACAAACACACGCACACACGCACACAAACATACACTCTTTACCTCTCGACTCCTACCTATTAGTCGCCTCTTACGATAGGCAGGGCCTTCTTGCCTCAGTCGTGTTCTTATTTCTGCAAGCCGAACTAACACACACACATACTCACAGACGCACACACACGCACACACACGCACACACACGCACACACACACATACACTCTTCACCTCTCGACTCCTACTTATTACTCGCCTCTTACGACAGGCAGGGCCTTCTTGCCACGGCCGTGTTCTTCTCTCTGCAAGCCGAACGGACACACACACACACGCACACACAAACACACGCACACAGGCACACACGCACACACGCACACGTACACGCACACGCACACACTCTCCACCTCTCGACTCCTATCCATTAGTCGCCTCTTACGACAGGCAGGGCCTTTTTGCTACGGACGTGTTCTTATCTCTGCGAGCCAAACGGACACACACACACACACACACTCGCACACACACATACACACACATACACGCTTCACCTTTCGACTCCTACCCATTAGTCGCCTCTTACGACATTCAGGGACTTCTTGCCACGGCCGTGTTCTTATCTCTGCAAGCCGAACGGACACACACACACTCACACACACACACACGCACACACGCACACACACGCACCCACGCACACGCACACGCACACGCACACACTCTCCACCTCTCGACTCCTATCCATTAGCCGCCTCTTAAGACAGGCAAAGCCTTCTTGCCACGGCCGTAATCTTATCTCTGCGAGCCGAGCGGACAAACACACACACTCACAAACACACACACACACATACACTCTTCACCTCTCGACCCCTACCTTTTAGTCGCTCCTTACAGCAAGCATGGCCTTCTTGCCACGGCCGTATTCTTATCTCTGCAAGCCGAACGGACACACACACTCATACACATACACTCACACACGCACAAACACACACACGCGCACACACGCACACACACATACACTCTTCACCTCTCGACTCCTACCTTTTAGTCGCCTCTTACGATAAGCAGGGCCTTTTTGCCGCGGTCGTGTTCTCATCTCTGCAAGCCAAACTAACACACACACACATACCCACACACGCACACACACACGCACACACACACGCACACACACATACACTCTTCACCTCTCGACTCCTACTTATTAGTCGACCCTTACAAGAGGCAGGGCCTTCTGGCCTGGGCCGTATTCTTATCTCTGCAAGCCAAACGGACACACACACATACACACACACTGACACACGCCCACACACGCACACACACACACGCACATACACTCTTCATCTCTCGACTCCTACCCATTATTCTCCTCTTACGACAGGCAGGGACTTCTTGCCACGGTCGTGTTCTTATCTCTGCAAGCCGAACGGACACACACACATACTCACACACGCACACACACACGCACACACGCACACACACACATACACTCTTCACCTCTCGACTCCTACCTATTAGTCGCCCCTTACAACTGGCAGGGTCTTCTTGCCTTAGCCGTATTCTTACCTCTGCAAGCCAGACGGACTCACACACATACACACACACTCACACACGCACACACACACGCACACGCACACGCACACGCACACACTCTCCACCTCTCGACTCCTATCCATTAGCCGCCTCTTAAGACAGGCAAAGCCTTCTTGCCACGGCCGTAATCTTATCTCTGCGAGCCGAGCGGACAAACACACACACTCACACACACACACACACATACACTCTTCACCTCTCGACCCCTACCTTTTAGTCGCCTCTTACGAGAGGCAGGGCCTTCTTGCCCCGGCCGTATTCATATCTCTGCAAGCCGAACGGACACACACACTTATACACACACACTCACACACGCACAAACACACATACACGCACACACGCACACACACATACACTCTTCACCTCTCGACTCCTACCAATTAGTCGCTCCTTACAGCAAGCATGGCCTTCTTGCCACGGCCGTATTCTTATCTCTGCAAGCCGAACGGACACAAACACTCATACACATACACTCACACACGCACAAACACACACACGCGCACACACGCACACACACATACACTCTTCACCTCTCGACTCCTACCTTTTAGTCGCCTCTTACGATAAGCAGGGCCTTCTTGCCGCGGTCGTGTTCTCATCTCTGCAAGCCAAACTAACACACACACACATACTCACACACGCACACACACACGCACACACACACGCACACACACACTCACACACGTACACACACACATACACTCTTCACCTCTCGACTCCTACTTATTAGTCGACCCTTACAAGAGGCAGGGCCTTCTGGCCTGGGCCGTATTCTTATCTCTGCAAGCCAAACGGACACACACACATACACACACACTCACACACGCCCACACACGCACACACGCACACACACACACGCACATACACTCTTCACCTCTCGACTCCTACCCATTATTCTCCTCTTACGACAGGCAGGGACTTCTTGCCACGGTCGTGTTCTTATCTCTGCAAGCCGAACGGACACACACACATACTCACACACGCACACACACACGCACACACGCACACACACACATACACTCTTCACCTCTCGACTCCTACCTATTAGTCGCCCCTTACAACTGGCAGGGTCTTCTTGCCTTGGCCGTATTCTTACCTCTGCAAGCCAGACGGACTCACACACATACACACACACTCACACACGCACACACACACGCAAACGTACACGCACACGCACACACTCTGCACCTCTCGACTCCTATCCATTAGTCGCCTCTTAAGACAGGCAGGGCCTTCTTGCCTCGGCCGTATTCTTATCTCTGCAAGCCAAACGGACACACACACACAAATACACACACATACTTACACACGCACAAACACACGCACACACACAAAGACACATACACTCTTCACCTCTCGACTCCTATTCATTAGTCGCCTCTTACGACAGGCAGGGACTTCTTGCCACGGCCGTGTTCTTATCTCTGCAAGCCGACCGGACACACACACACTCACACACACAAGCACGCACACACGCACACACACGCACACACACAAATACACTTTTCACCTCTCGACTCCTACCCATTAGTCGCCTCTTACGACAGGCATGGCCTTCTTGCCTCGGCCGTATTCTAATCTCTGCGAACCGAATGGACACACACTTACATACACACACACACATTTACACACGCACCAACACACACACACCCACACACGCACACACACATACACATACACTATTCACCTCTCAACTCCTACCTATTAGTCGCCCCTTACAAGAGGCAGGGCCTTCTTGCCTCGGCCGTATTCTAATCTCTGCGTACCGAATGGACACACACATACATACACACACATATTTACACACGCACAAACACACACACACCCACACACGCACACACACATACACATACACTCTTAACCTCTCGACTCCTACACATCAGTCGCCTCTTACGACATTCAGTGACTTCTTGCCACGGACGTTTTCTTATCTCTGCAAGCCGAACGGACACACACACATACTCACACACGCACACACACACGCACACACGTACACACACACATACACTCTTCACCTCTCGACTCCTACCTATTGACTCCTATCCATTAGTCGCCTCTTAAGACAGGCAGGGCCTTCTTGCCACGGCCATGTTCTTATCTCTGCAAGCCGAACGGACACACACACACGCACACACAAACACACGCACACAGGCACACACGCACACACGCACACAAGCACACACACACATACACTTTTCACCTCTCGACTCCTACTTATTAGTCGCCCACTCTTTACCTCTCGACTCCTACCCATTAGTCGCCCCGTACGATTTGCATCGCCTTCTTGCCACGGCTGTTTTCTTATCTCTGCGAGCCGAAGGGACACACACATACACACACACACTCACAAACACACACACACACACACGCACGCACACACGCACACACACATATACTCACACACACACAAACACACACACACGCACACACACATACATTCTTCACCTCTCGACTCCTACCTATTAGTCGCCTCTTACGACAGGCAGGGCCTTCTTGCCTTGGCCGTGTTCTTATCACTGCAAGCCAAACGGACACACACACATACTTACACACGCACACACACACGCACACACGCCCACACACACATACACTCTTCACCTCTCGACTCCTACTTATTACTCGCCTCTTACGATAGGCAGGGCCTTCTTGCCACTGCTGTGTTCTTATCTCTGCGAGCCGACCGCACACACACACACTCACACACACTCACACACTCACATACACACACACTTAAACACGCACGCACACACGCACACACACACATACACTCTTTACCACTCGACTCCTACCCATTATTCTCCTCTTTCGACAGGCAGAGACTTCTTGCCACGGACGTATTCTTATCTCTGCAAGCCGAACGGACACACATACACACACACTCACACACGCACACACACGGACACACGCACTTACACACATACACCCTTCACCTCCCGACTCCTACCCATTAGTCGCCTCTTAAGACAGGCAGGGCCTTCTTGCCACTTGCCTCTTATCTCTGCGGGCCGAACGGACACACACACACACACTCACACTCACACACATACACTCTTAACCTCTCGACTCCTACCCATTGGTCGCCTGTTACGACATTCAGGGACTTCTTGCCACGGACGTTTCTTATCTCTGCGGGCCGAACGGACACACACACACACACACACACTCACACACACACATACACTCTTAACCTCTCGACTCCTACCCATTAGTCGCCTCTTACGACATTCAGGGGCTTCTTGCCACGGACGTATTCTTATCTCTGCAAGCCAAACGGACACACACACATACTCACAGACGCACACACACACACGCACACATACCTTCTTCACCTCTCGACTCCTACCCATTAGTCGCCTCTTAAGACAGGCAGGGCCTTCTTGCCACGGACGTATTCTTATCTCTGCGGGCCGAACGGACACACACACACACACACACTCACACACACACATACACTCTTAACCTCTCGACTCCAACCGATTAGTCCCCTCTTACGGCATTCAGGGGCTTCTTGCCACGGACGTATTCTTATCTCTGCAAGCCGAACGGACACACACACACACACTCACACACACACATACACTCTTAACCTCTCGACTCCTACCCATTAGTCGTCTCTTACGACATTCAGGGGCTTCTTGCCACGGACGTATTCTTATCTCTGCAAGCCGAACGGACACACACACATACTCACACACGCACACACACACACGCACACATACACTCTTCACCTCTCGACTCCTACCCATTAGTCGCCTCTTACGACAGGCATGGCCTTCTTGCTTCGGTCGTATTCTAATTTCTGCAAGCCGAACGGACACACACATACATACACACACACACACTTACACACGCACAAACACATACACACGTACACACAAACGAACACACGCACACACACACGTACACTCTTCATCTCTCGACTCCTACCCATTAGCCGCCTCTTACGACAGGCAGGGCCTTCTTGCCACGGCTATGTTCTTATCTCTGCGAGCGGAACGGTCATACACACACACTCACACACACATGCACGCTCACACGCAGACACACACACACGCACGCACACACGCACACAAACACACACACATACACTCTTCACCTCTCGACTCCTACCCATTATTCTGCTCTTACGACAGGCAGGGCCTTCTTGCCACGGACGTATTCTTATCTCTGCGAGCCGAACGGACACACACACACACACTCGCACACACACACACATACACGCTTCACCTCTCGACTCCTACCCATTAGTCGCCTCTTACGACATTCATTGACTTTTTGCCACGGCCGTGTTCTTATCTCTGCGAGCCGAACGGACACACATACAAGCACACACACACGCACACACGCACACGCACACACTTTCCACCTCTCGACTCCTATCCATTAGTCGCCTCTTAAGACAGGCAGGGCATTCTTGCCACGGCCGTATTTTTATCTCCGCGAGCCGAGCGGACACACACACCCATACACACACACTCACATTCGCACAAACACACACACACGCACACACACATACACTCTTCACCTCTCGACTCCTACCCATTAGTCGCCTTTTACGAGAGGCATGTCCTTCTTGCCTCGACCGTATTCTAATCTCTGCGAGCCGAACGGACACTTACATACATACACACACACTTACAAACGCACAAACACACACACACGCACACACATACACTCTTCACCTCTCGACTCCTACCCATTAGTCACCTCTTACGACAGGCATGGCATTCTTGCCACCGCTGTTTTCTTTTCTCTGCGAGCCGAAGGGACACACATACACACACACACACTCACAGACACACACACGCACGCACACACGCACACACACATACACTCTCTCACACACACAAACACGCACACACGCACACACACATACACTCTTCACCTCTCGATTCCTACACATTAGTCGCCCCTTACAAGAGGCAGGGCCTTCTTGCCTTGGCCGTATTCTTATCTCTGCAAGCCTAAGGGACACACACACATACACACACACTCACACACGCAAACACACACGCACACACACACACACATACACTCTTCACCTCTCGACTCCTACCCATTAGCCGCTAATTACAACAAGCATGGCCTTCTTGTCACGGCTGTATTATTATCCCTGCAAGCCGAACGGACACACACATTCATACACACACACTCACATACGCACAAACACACACACACGCACACACACATACACTCTTCACCTCTCGACTCCTACCCATTAGTCACCTCTTACGACAGGCATGGCATTCTTGCCACCGCTGTTTTCTTTTCTCTGCGAGCCAAAGGGACACACATACACACACACACTCACAGACACACACACACACGCACGCACACACGCACACACTAATACACTTACACACACACACAAACACGCACACACGCACACACACATACACTCTTCACCTCTCGATTCCTACCTATTAGTCGCCCCTTACAAGAGGCAGGGCCTTCTTGCCTTGGCCGTATTCTTATCTCTGCAAGCCTAACGGACACACACACATACACACACACACTCACACACGCAAACACACACGCACACACACACACACATACACTCTTCACCTCTCGACTCCTACCCATTAGTCGCCTCTTACGTCAGGCAGGGCCTTCTTTCCTCGGCCGTGTTCTTATCTCTGCAAGCCGAACGGACACACACATACTCACACACGCACACACACACGCACACACACATACACTCTTCACCCCTCGACTCCTACCTATTAGTCGCCCCTTACAAGAGGCAGGGCCTTCTTGCCTCGGCCGTATTCTTATCTCTGCAAGCCTAACGGACACACACACATACACACACACACTCACACACGCAAACACACACGCACACACACACACACACACACATACACTCTTCACCTTTCGACTCCTACCCAGTAGTCGCCACTTACGACAGGCAGGGCCTTCTTGCCCCAGCCGTATTCTTATCTCTGCAAGCTGAACGGACACACACAATCACACACACAAGCACGCACACACGCACACACACACGCGCACACACACACACAATTATACTCTTCACCTCTCGACTCCTACTCATTAGTCGCCTCTTACGACAAGCATGGCCTTCTTGCCACCGCTGTTTTCTTATCTCTGCGAGACGAAGGGACACACACACACATACACACACACACTCACACACACACGCGCACAAACGCACGCACACATACATTCTTCACCTCTCGACTCCTACCCATTAGTCGCCCATTACGACAGGCATGGCCTTCTTGCCACCGCTGTTTTCTTATCTCTGCGAGCCGAAGGGACACACACATACACACACACTCACACACACACGCACGCACACATACACTTTTCAACTCTCGACTCCTACCCATTAGTCGCCTCTTACGACAGGCAGGGCCTTCTTGCCACGGCCGTGTTCTTATCTCTGCGAGCCAACCGGACACACACACTCACACACACACACGCACGCACACACGCACACACTTACACACGCATAGACACACACACACATACACTTTTCACCTCTCGACTCCTACCCATTAGTCACCTCTTACGACAGGCATGTCCTTCTTGCCACCGCTGTTTTCTTATCTATGCGAGCCGAAGGGACACACACACAAACATACACACACACACGCACTCACACACACACACACACACGCACACACACATACACTCACACACACACACGCACACACACATACACTCTTCACCTCTCGACTCCTACCTATTAGTCGCCCCTTACAAGAGGCAGGGCCTTCTTGCCTCGGCCGTATTGTTATCTCTGCAAGCCAAACGGACACACACACATACTCACACACGCACACACAGACGCACACACGCATACACACATACATTCTTCACCTCTCGTCTCCTACCTATTAGTCGCCCCTTGCAAAAGGCAGGGTCTTCTTGCCTTGGCCGTATTCTTATCCCTGCAAGCCAAACGGACACACAAACATACACACACACTCACACACGCACACACGCACACACGCACACACACACATATACACTCTTCACCACTCGACTCCTACTTATTAGTCGCCCCTTACAAGAGGCAGGGCCTTCTTGCCTCGGCCGTATTGTTATCTCTGCAAGCCAAACGGACACACACACATACTCACACACGCACACACAGACGCACACACGCATACACACATACATTCTTCACCTCTCGTCTCGTACCTATTAGTCGCCCCTTGCAAAAGGCAGGGTCTTCTTGCCTTGGCCGTATTCTTATCCCTGCAAGCCAAACGGACACACAAACATACACACACACTCACACACGCACACACGCACACACGCACACACACACACATACACTCTTCACCTCTCGACTCCTACCTATTAGTCGCCCCTTACAAGAGGCAGGGCCTTCTTGCCTCGGCCGTGTTCTTATCTCTGCAAGCCAAACGGACACACAAACATACACACACACTCACACACGCACACACACGCACACACGCACACACACACATATACACTCTTCACCACTCGACTCCTACCCATTAGTCGCCTCTTAGGACAGGCAGGGCCTTCTTGCCACGGCCGTGTTCTTATCTTTGCGAGACGACCGGACACACACACACACTCACACAAGCACACACACGCACACACGCACACACGCACACACACATACACTCTTCAGCTCTCGACTCCTACCTATTACTCGCCCCTTACGACAGGCAGGGCCTTCTTGCCTCGACTGTATTCTTATCTCTGCAGGCCGAACGGACACACATACATACACACACACTCACACACGCACACACACACACTCACACACACACACACGCACACACACATACACTCTTCACCTTTCGACTCCTACCCATTAGTCGCCTCCTACGACAGGCAGGGCCTTCTTGCCACGGCCGTATTCTTATCTCTGCGAGCCGAACGGACACACACACACACTCACACACGCACACACGCACACACACACATACACTCTTCACCTCTCGACTCCTACCTATTACTCGCCCCTTACGACAGGCAGGGCCTTCTTGCCTCGACTGTATTCTTATCTCTGCAGGCCGAACGGACACACATACATACACACACACTCACACACGAACACACACACACACTCACACACACACACACACGCACACACACACACATACACTCTTCACCTTTCGACTCCTACCCATTAGTCGCCTCCTACTACAGGCAGGGCCTTCTTGCCACGGCCGTATTCTTATCTCTGCGAGCCGAACGGACACACACACACACTCACACACGCACACACGCACACACACACATACACTCTTCACCTCTCGACTCCTACCCATTAGTCGTCTCTTACGACAGGCAGGGCCTTCTTGCCTCGGCTGTGTTCTTATCTCTGCAAGCCGAACGGACACACATACATACACACACTCACACACGCACACACACATGCACACAGAGACACACACATAAACTCTTCACCTCTCCGCTCCTACCCATTAGTCGCCTCTTTCGACAGGCAGGGCCTTTTTGCCACGGCCGTGTTCTTATCTTTGCGAGCCATACAGACACACATACACACTCACACACACACACCTACACTCTTCACCTCTCGACTCCTACCTATTACTCGCACCTTACAGGCAGGGCCTTCTTGCCTCGGCTGTATTCTTATCTCTGCAGGCCGAACGGACATACATACATACACACACACTCACACATGCACACACACACACACTCACACACACACGCACACACACACACACACATACACTCTTCACCTCTCGACTCCTACCCATTAGTCGCCTCTTACGACAGGCAGGGCTTTTTTGCCACGGCCGTGTTTTTACCTCTGCGAGCCATACAGACACACACACACACACTCACACACGCACACACGCACACATACACACACATACACTCTTCACCTCTCGACTCCTACCCATTAGTCGTCTCTTACGACAGGCAGGGCCTTTTTGCCACGGCCGTGTTTTTACCTCTGCGAGCCATACAGACACACACACACACACTCACACACGTACACACGCACACACACACATACACTCTTCACCTCTCGACTCCTACCCATTAGTCGTCTCTTACGACAGGCAGGGCCTTTTTGCCACGGCCGTGTTTTTACCTCTGCGAGCCATACAGACACACACACACACACACACTCACAACCACACACACACACCTAAACTCTTCTAAACGACAGGCAGGGCCTTCTTGCCACGGCTGTATTCTTATCTCTGCAAGCCGAACGGACACACACACACATACACTCACACACGCACACTCACACACACTCACACACAGGTACACTCTTCAGCTCGCGACTCCTACCCATTAGTTGCTCCTTACAGCAAGCATGGCCTTCTTGCCACGGCCGTATTCGTACCTCTGCGAGCAGAAGAGACACGCACACACACACACACATACACATACACACACACGCGCGCACACACACACATACACTCTTCACCTCTCGACTCCTACCCATTATTCTCCTCTTACGACAGGCAGAGCCTTCTTGCCACGGCCGTGTTCATATCTCTGCGAGCCGACCGGACACACACACACTGACACACACACACTCACACACACACTCACACACGCACACACACACGCACACAAACACACACACATACACTCTTCACCTCTCGACTCCTACCCATTATTCTGCTCTTACGACAGGCAGGGCCTTCTTGCCACGGACGTATTCTTATCTCTGCGAGCCGAACAGACACACACACACACTCGCACACACACACACATACACGCTCCACCTCTAGACTCCTACCCATTGGTCGCCTCTTACGACATTCAGGGCCTTCTTGCCACGGCCGTATTTTTATCTCTGCGAGCCGAGCGGACACACACACACTCGCACACACACACACATACACGCTCCACCTCTAGACTCCTACCCATTGGTCGCCTCTTACGACATTCAGGGCCTTCTTGCCACGGCCGTATTCTTATCTCTGCAATCCAAACGGACACACAAACATACACACACACACAAACACACGCACACACACGCACACACGCACACACACACATATACACTCTTCACCACTCGACTCCTACCCATTAGTCGCCTCTTACAACAAGCAGGGCCTTCTTGCCACGCCCGTGTTCTTATCTCTGCGAGCCTACTGAACACACACACTCACACACACAAATACACACACACACTCACACACGCACACACACGCACACACGCAAACACACACATACACTCTTCACCTGTCGACTCCTACCCATTAGTCGCCTCTTACGACAGGCAGGGCCTTCTTGCCACGGCCGTGTTCTTATCTCTGCGAGACGACCGGACACACACACACACACACCCCCACAAGCACACACAAGCACACACGCACACGCACACACACACACATACACTCTTCACCTCTCGACTTCTACCCATTAGTCACCGCTTACGACAGGCAGGGCTTTCTTGGCACGGACGTGTTCTTATCCCTGCGAGCCGACCGGACACACACACACTTACACACGCACACACACACTCACACACGCACGCACACACGCACACACTTACACACGCATACACACACACATACACTTTTCACCTCTCGACTCCTACCCATTAGTCACCTCTTACGACAGGCATGGCCTTTTTGAAACCGCTGATTTCTTATCTCTGCGAGCCGAAGGGACACACATACACATACACACACACTCACACACACACGCACACACGCACGCACACATACACTCTTCACCTCTCGACTCCTACCCATTAGTCGCCCCTTACGACAGGCATGTCCTTCTTGCCACCGCTGTTTTCTTATCTCTGCGAGCCGAAGGGACACACACACAAACATACACACACACACACACTCACACACACACACACACACGAACACACACGCACACACACATACACTCACACACACACACGCACACACACATACACTCTTCACCTCTCGACTCCTACCTATAAGTCGCCCCTTACAAGAGGCAGGGCCTTCTTGCCTCGGCCGTATTCTTATCTCTGCAAGCCAAACGGACACACACACATACTCACACACGCACACACACACGCACACACGCATACACACATACACTCTTCACCTCTCGACTCCTACCTATTAGTCGCCCCTTACAAGAGGCAGGGCCTTCTTGCCTCGGCCGTATTCTTATCTCTGCAATCCAAACGGACGCACAAACATACAAACACACTCACACACGCACACACACGCACACACGCACACACACACATATACACTCTTCACCACTCGACTCCTACCCATTAGTCGCCTCTTACGACAGGCAGGGCCTTCTTGCCACGGCCGTGTTCTTATCTCTGCGAGCCTACTGGACACACACACACTCACACACACAGATACACACACACACTCACACACCACACACACGCACACACACACATACACTCTTCACCTCGCGACTCCTACCCATTAGTCGCCTCTTTCGACAGGCAGGGCCTTTTTTGCCACGGCCGTGTTCTTATCTCTGCGAGACGACCGGACACACACACACTCACACAAGCACACACACGCACACACGCACACACGCACACACACACATACACTCTTCACCTCTCGACTCCTACCTATTACTCGCCCCTTACGACAGGCAGGGCCTTCTTGCCTCGGCTGTATTCTTATCTCTGCAGGCCGAACGGACACACATACATACACACACACTCACACACGCACACACACACACTCACACACACACACACACGCACACACACACACATACACTCTTCACCTTTCGACTCCTACCCATTAGTCGCCTCCTACGACAGGCAGGGCCTTCTTGCCACAGCCGTATTCTTATCTCTGCGAGCCGAACGGACACACACACACACTCACAAACGCACACACGCACACACACACATACACTCTTCACCTCTCGACTCCTACCCAGTAGTCGTCTCTTACGACAGGCAGGGCCTTTTTGCCACGGCCGTGTTTTTATCTCTTCGAGCCATACAGACACACACACACACACTCACACACACACACACCTAAACTCTTCACCTCTCGACTCTTACCTATTACTCGCCCCTTACGACAGGCAGGGCCTTCTTGCCTCGGCTGTGTTCTTATCTCTGCAAGCCGAACGGACACACATACATACACACACTCACACACGCACACACACATGCACATAGAGACACACACATAAACTCTTCACCTCTCCACTTCTACCCATTAGTCGCCTCTTTCGACAGGCAGGGCCTTTTTGCCACGGCTGTGTTCTTATCTTTGCGAGCCATACAGACACACATACACACTCACACACACACACCTACACTCTTCACCTCTCGACTCCTACCTATTACTCGCACCTTACGACAGGCAGGGCCTTCTTGCCTCCGCTGTATTCTTATCTCTGCAGGCCGAACGGACACACATACATACACACACACTCACACACGCACACACACACACACACTCACACACACACGCACACACACACACATACACTCTTCACCTCTCGACTCCTACCCATTAGTCGCCTCTTACGACAGGCAGGGCTTTTTTGCCACGGCCGTGTTTTTACCTCTGCGAGCAGAAGAGACACGCACACACACACATACACATACACACACACACGCTCACACACAGGTACACTCTTCAACTCGCGACTCCTACCCATTAGTTGCTCCTTACAGCAAGCATGGCCTTCTTGCCACGGCCGTATTCGTACCTCTGCGAGCAGAAGAGACACGCACACACACACACATACACATACACACACACACGCGCGCACACACACACATACACTCTTTACCTCTCGACTCCTAGCCATTATTCTCCTCTTACGACAGGCAGAGCCTTCTTGCCACGGCCGTGTTCATATCTCTGCGAGCCGACCGGACACACACACACACACACACTGACACACACACACTCACACACACACTCACACACGCACGCACACACGCACACAAACACACACACATACACTCTTTACCTCTCGACTCCTACCCATTATTCTGCTCTTACGACAGGCAGGGCCTTCTTGCCACGGACGTATTCTTATCTCTGCGAGCCGAACAGACACACACACACACACACACACTCGCACACACACACACATACACGCTCCACCTCTAGACTCCTACCCATTGGTCGCCTCTTACGACATTCAGGGACTTTTTGCCACTGCCGTGTTCTTCTCTGCGAGCCGAACGGACACACACACACACACACACACACGCACACACACACGCACACACGCACACGCACAATCTTTCCACCTCTCGACTCCTATCCATTAGTCGCCTCTTAAGACAGGCAGGGCCTTCTTGCCACGGCCGTATTTTTATCTCTGCGAGCCGAGCGGACACACACACACACACACACTTGCACACACACACACACACACATACACACTTCACCTCTCGACTTCTACCAATTAGTCGCTCCTTACAGCAAGCATGGCCTTCTTGCCACGGACGTATTCATATCTCTGCGAGCCGAAGGGATACACACACACATACACACACACATACTCACACACACACGCACACACGCACACACACATACACTCTTCACCTCTCGACTCCTACCCATTAGTCGCCTCTTACGACAGGCATGGCCTTCTTGTCACGGCTGTATTTTTATCTCTGCGAGCAGAAGGGACACACACACATACACACACACATACACACACACATTCACACACACACACGCACGCACACATACACTCTTCACCTCTCGACTCCTACCCATTAGTCGCCCCTTAAGACTGGCATGGCCTTCTTGCCACGGCTGTTTTCTTATCTCTGCGAGCCGAAGGGACACACACACACACATACACACACACACACACACTCACAAACACACACACACGCGCAAACACGCACGCACACACGCACACACACACGCACACACGCACGCACACACGCACACACATACACTTACACACGCACACACACACGCACACACGCACACACACATACACTCTTCACCTCTCGACTCCTACCTATTAGTCGCCTCTTACGATAGGCAGGGCCTTCTTGCCTCGGTCGTGCTCTTATCTCTGCAAGCCGAACTAACACACACACTCACACACACAAATACACACACACACTCACACACGCACACACACGCACACACGCAAACACACACATACACTCTTCACCTCTCGACTCCTACCCATTAGTCGCCTCTTACGACAGGCAGGGCCTTCTTGCCACGGCCGTGTTCTTATCTCTGCGAGACGACCGGACACACACACACACACACCCACACAAGCACACACACGCACACACGCACACGCACACACACACACATACACTCTTCACCTCTCGACTTCTACCCATTAGTCACCGCTTACGACAGGCAGGGCTTTCTTGGCACGGACGTGTTCTTATCTCTGCAAGCCAAACGGACACACACACATACTCACACACGCACACACACACGCACACAAGCATACACACATACACTCTTCACCTCTCGTCTCCACCCTATTAGTCGCCCCTTACAAAAGGCAGGGTCTTCTTGCCTTGGCCGTATTCTTATCTCTGCAATCCAAACGGACACACAAACATACACACACACTCACACACGCACACACACGCACACACGCACATACACACATATACACTCTTCACCACTCTACTCCTACCCATTAGTCGCCTCTTACGACCGGCAGGGCCTTCTTGCTCGGCCGTGTTCTTATCTCTGCGAGCCTACTGAACACACACACTCACACACACAAATACACACACACACTCACACACGCACACACACGCACACACGCAAACACACACATACACTCTTCACCTCTCGACTCCTACCCATTAGTCGCCTCTTACGACAGGCAGGGCCTTCTTGCTACGGCCGTGTTCTTATCTCTGCGAGACGACCGGACACACACACACACACACACCCACACAAGCACACACACGCACACACGCACACGCACACACACACACACATACACTCTTCACCTCTCGACTTCTACCCATTAGTCACCGCTTACGACAGGCAGGGCTTTCTTGGCACGGACGTGTTCTTATCTCTGCGAGCCGACCGGACACACACACACTCACACACGCACACACACACGCACACACGCACACACACACATACACTCTTCACCTCTCGACTCCTACCAATTAGTTGCCACTTACGACAGGCAGGGCCTTCTTGCCTCGGCCATAAGCTTATCTCTGCAAGCCGAACGGACACACACACACTCACACACACACGCACGCACACACGCACACACACGCACACACACACACACAAATACACTCTTCACCTCTCGACTCCTACCCATTAGTCGCCTCTTACGACAGGCATGGCCTTCTTGCCTCGGCCGTATTCTAATCTCTGCGAGCCGAATGGACACACACATACATACACACACACTTACACACGCACAAACACACACACACACACACACACACACGCACACACACATACACTATTCACCTCTCGACTTCTACCTATTAGTCGCCCCATACAAGAGGCAGGGCCTTCTTGCCTCGGCCGTATTCTTATCTCTGCAAGCCAAACAGACACACACACATACACACACAATTACACACGCACACACACGCTCACGCCTTTTACGACAGGCAGGGCCTTCTTGCCACGGCCGTGTTCTTATCTCTGCGAGCCGACTGGACACACACACTCACACACACAAATACACACACACACTCATACACGCACACACACGCACACTCACACACACATACACTCTTCACCTCTCGACTCCTACCCATTAGTCGCCTCTTACGACAAGCAGGGGCTTCTTGCCACGGCAGTGTTCTTATCTCTGCAAGCCGAACGGACACACACACACACGCACACACAAACACACGCTCACAGGCATACACGCACACACGCACACGCACACGCACACACTCTCCACCTCTCGACTCCTATCCACTAGTCGCCTCTTAAGACAGGCAGGGCCTTCTTGCCACAGACGTATTTCTATCTCTGCGAGCCGAACGGACACACACACACACACACTTGCACACACACACACACACACACACACATACACACTTCACCTCTCGACTTCTACCAATTAGTCGCTCCTTACAGCAAGCATGGCCTTCTTGCCACGGACGTATTCATATCTCTGCGAGCCGAAGGGATACACACACACATACACACACACATACTCACACACACACGCACACACGCACACACACATACACTCTTCACCTCTCGACTCCTACCCATTAGTCGCCTCTTACGACAGGCATGACCTTCTTGTCACGGCTGTATTTTTATCTCTGCGAGCAGAAGGGACACACACACATACACACACACATACACACACACATTCACACACACACACGCACGCACACATACACTCTTCACCTCTCGACTCCTACCCATTAGTCGCCCCTTAAGACTGGCATGGCCTTCTTGCCACGGCTGTTTTCTTATCTCTGCGAGCCGAAGGGACACACACACACATACACACACACACACACACACTCACAAACACACACACACGCGCAAACACGCACGCACACACGCACACACACACGCACACACGCACGCACACACGCACATACATACACTTACACACGCACACACACACGCACACACGCACACACACATACACTCTTCACCTCTCGACTCCTACCTATTAGTCGCCTCTTACGATAGGCAGGGCCTTCTTGCCTCGGTCGTGCTCTTATCTCTGCAAGCCGAACTAACACACACACATACTCACACACGCACACACACGCACACACTCATACACACATACACTCTTCACCTCTCGACTCCTACTTATTAGTCGCCCCTTACAAGAGGCAGGGCCTTCTTGCCTCGGTTGTATTTTTATCTCTGCAAGCGGAACGGACACACACACACACGCACACACAAACACACGCACTCTCACACGCACACACACGCACATACGCACACACATGTACACTCTTCACCACTCGACTCCTACCCATTAGTCGCCTCTTACGACAGGCAGGGCCTTCTTGCCACGGCCGTGTTCTTATCTCTGCGAGCCGACTGGACACACACACTCACACACACAAATACACACACACACGCACACACACGCACAGACGCACACTTACACACAAATACACTCTTCACCTCTCGACTCCTACCCATTAGTCGCCTCTTACGACAGGCAGGGCCTTCTTGCTACGGCCGTGTTCTTATCTCTGCGAGACGACCGGACACACACACACACACACACACCCACACAAGCACACACACGCACACACGCACACGCACACACACACACACATACACTCTTCACCTCTCGACTTCTACCCATTAGTCACCGCTTACGACAGGCAGGGCTTTCTTGGCACGGACGTGTTCTTATCTCTGCGAGCCGACCGGACACACACACACTCACACACGCACACACACACGCACACACGCACACACACACATACACTCTTCACCTCTCGACTCCTACCAATTAGTTGCCACTTACGACAGGCAGGGCCTTCTTGCCTCGGCCATAAGCTTATCTCTGCAAGCCGAACGGACACACACACACTCACACACACACGCACGCACACACGCACACACACGCACACACACACACACAAATACACTCTTCACCTCTCGACTCCTACCCATTAGTCGCCTCTTACGACAGGCATGGCCTTCTTGCCTCGGCCGTATTCTAATCTCTGCGAGCCGAATGGACACACACATACATACACACACACTTACACACGCACAAACACACACACACACACACACACACACGCACACACACATACACTATTCACCTCTCGACTTCTACCTATTAGTCGCCCCATACAAGAGGCAGGGCCTTCTTGCCTCGGCCGTATTCTTATCTCTGCAAGCCAAACAGACACACACACATACACACACAATTACACACGCACACACACGCTCACGCCTTTTACGACAGGCAGGGCCTTCTTGCCACGGCCGTGTTCTTATCTCTGCGAGCCGACTGGACACACACACTCACACACACAAATACACACACACACTCATACACGCACACACACGCACACTCACACACACATACACTCTTCACCTCTCGACTCCTACCCATTAGTCGCCTCTTACGACAAGCAGGGGCTTCTTGCCACGGCAGTGTTCTTATCTCTGCAAGCCGAACGGACACACACACACACGCACACACAAACACACGCTCACAGGCATACACGCACACACGCACACGCACACGCACACACTCTCCACCTCTCGACTCCTATCCATTAGTCGCCTCTTAAGACAGGCAGGGCCTTCTTGCCACAGACGTATTTCTATCTCTGCGAGCCGAACGGACACACACACACACACACACACTTGCACACACACACACACACACACACACATACACACTTCACCTCTCGACTTCTACCAATTAGTCGCTCCTTACAGCAAGCATGGCCTTCTTGCCACGGACGTATTCATATCTCTGCGAGCCGAAGGGATACACACACACATACACACACACATACTCACACACACACGCACACACGCACACACACATACACTCTTCACCTCTCGACTCCTACCCATTAGTCGCCTCTTACGACAGGCGTGGCCTTCTTGTCACGGCTGTATTTTTATCTCTGCGAGCAGAAGGGACACACACACATACACACACACATACACACACACATTCACACACACACACGCACGCACACATACACTCTTCACCTCTCGACTCCTACCCATTAGTCGCCCCTTAAGACTGGCATGGCCTTCTTGCCACGGCTGTTTTCTTATCTCTGCGAGCCGAAGGGACACACACACACATACACACACACACACACACACTCACAAACACACACACACGCGCAAACACGCACGCACACACGCACACACACACGCACACACGCACGCACACACGCACATACATACACTTACACACGCACACACACACGCACACACGCACACACACATACACTCTTCACCTCTCGACTCCTACCTATTAGTCGCCTCTTACGATAGGCAGGGCCTTCTTGCCTCGGTCGTGCTCTTATCTCTGCAAGCCGAACTAACACACACACATACTCACACACGCACACACACGCACACACTCATACACACATACACTCTTCACCTCTCGACTCCTACTTATTAGTCGCCCCTTACAAGAGGCAGGGCCTTCTTGCCTCGGTTGTATTTTTATCTCTGCAAGCGGAACGGACACACACACACACGCACACACAAACACACGCACTCTCACACGCACACACACGCACATACGCACACACATGTACACTCTTCACCACTCGACTCCTACCCATTAGTCGCCTCTTACGACAGGCAGGGCCTTCTTGCCACGGCCGTGTTCTTATCTCTGCGAGCCGACTGGACACACACACTCACACACACAAATACACACACACACGCACACACACGCACAGACGCACACTTACACACAAATACACTCTTCACCTCTCGACTCCTACCCATTAGTCGCCTCTTACGACAGGCAGGGCCTTCTTGCCACGGCCGTGTTCTTATCTCTGCGAGCCGACTGGACACACACACACTCACACACACAAATACACACACACATTCACACACGCACACACACGCACACTCACACACACATACACTCTTCACCTCTCGACTCCTACCCATTAGTCGCCTCTTACGACAGGCAGGGCCTTCTTGCCACGGCCGTGTTCTTATCTCTGAGAGCCGACCGGACACACACACACACTCACACACGCACACACACGCTCACACGCACTTACACATATACACTCTTCACCTCTCGACTCCTACGCAGTAGTCGCCGCTTACGACAGGCAGGGCCTTCTTGGCACAGACGTGTCCTTATCACTGCGAGCCGACCGGACACACACACTCACACACGCACACACACACGCACACACGCACACACACATACACTCTTCACCTCTCGACTCCTACCAATTAGTCGCCACTTACGACAGGCAGGGCATTCTTGCCTTGGCCGTATTCTTATCTCTGCAAGCCGAACGGACACATACACACTCACACACACAAGCACGCACACACGCACACACACGCACACACACAAAAACACTTTTCACCTCTCGACTCCTACCAATTAGTCGCCACTTACGACAGGCAGGGCCTTCTTGCCTCGGCCGTATTCTAATCTCTGCGAGCCGAATGGACACACACATACATAGACACACACACACTTACACACGCACAAACACACACACCCACACACGCACACACACACACATACACTCTTCACCTCTCGACTACTACCAATTAGTCGCCACTTACGACAGGCAGGGCCTTCTTGCCTTGGCCGTATTTTTATCTCTGCAAGCCGAACGGACACATACACACTCACACACACAAGCACGCACACACGCACACACACGCACACACACAAAAACACTTTTCACCTCTCGACTCCTACCAATTAGTCGCCACTTACGACAGGCAGGGCTTTCTTGCCTCAGCCGTATTCTTATCTCTGCAAGCCGAACGGTCACATACACACTCACACACACACGCACGCACACACGCACACACACAAATACACTCTTCACCTCTCGACTCCTACCCATTAGTCGCCTCTTACGACAGGCATGGCCTTCTTGCCTCTGCCGTATTCTAATCTCTGCGAGCCGAATGGACACACACAAACATACACACACACACTTACACACGCACAAACACACACACCTACACACGCACACACTCACGTACCCTCTTCACCTCTCGACTCCTACCCATTAGTCGCCTCTTACGATAGGCAGCGCTTTCTTGCCTCGGTCGTGCTCTTATCTCTGCAAGCCGAACTAACACACACACATACTCACACACGCACACACACGCACACACTCATACACACATACACTCTTCACCTCTCGACTCCTACTTATTAGTCGCCCCTTACAAGAGGCAGGGCCTTCTTGCCTCGGTCGTATTCTTATCGCTGCAAGCGGAACGGACACACACACACACGCACACACAAACACACGCACTCTCACACGCACACACACGCACATACGCACACACATATACACTCTTCACCACTCGACTCCTACCCATTAGTCGCCTCTTACGACAGGCAGGGCCTTCTTGCCACGGCCGTGTTCTTATCTCTGCGAGCCGACTGGACACACACACTCACACACACAAATACACACACACGCAGACACACGCACACACGCATACTTACACACAAATACACTCTTCACCTCTCGACTCCTACCCATTAGTCGCCTCTTACGACAGGCAGGGCCTTCTTGCCACGGCCGTGTTCTTATCTCTGCAAGCCAAACGGACACACACACACACGCACACACACACACACGCACACGCACACGCACACGCACACACTCTCCACCTCTCGACTCCTATCCATTAGTCGCCTCTTACGACAGGCATGGCCTTCTTGCCACCGCTTTTTTCTTATCTCTGCGAGCGAAGGGACACACACACACATACACACACACACTCACACACACACACGCACACACGCACGCATACACGCACACACACATACACTCACACACACACAAACACGCACACACGCACACACACATACATTCTTCACCTCTCTAATCCTACCTATTAGTCGCCCCTTACAAGAGGAAAGGCCTTCTTGCCTCGGCCGTATTCTTATCTCTGCAAGCCAAACAGACACACACACATACACACAAACGCACACACACGCACACACGCACACACACACACATACATTCTTCACCTCTCGACTCCTACCTATTAGTCGCCTCTTACGACAGGCAGGGCCTTCTTGCCTTGGCCGTGTTCTTATCTCTGCAAGCCAAACGGACACACACACATACTCACACACGCACACACACACGCACACACGCACACACACACATACACTCTTCACCTCTCGACTCCTACCTATTAGTCGCCTCCTACGATAGGCAGGGCCTGCTTGCCTCGGTCGTGTTCTTATTTCTGCAAGCCGAACTAACACACACACATACTCACACACGCACACACACGCACACACGCACACACACACATACACTCTCCACCTCTCGACTCCTACTTATAAGTCGCCCATTACAAGAGGCAGGGCCTTCTTGCCTTGGCCGTATTCTTATCTCTGCAAGCCAAACAGACACACACACATACACAAACACTTACACACGCACACGCACGCACACGCACACGCACACACTCTTCACCTCTCGACTCCTATTCATTAGTCGCCTCTTAAGACAGGCAGGGCCTTCTTGCCACGGACGATTACCTATCTCTGCAAACCGAACGGACACACACACACACACTTGCACACATACACACACACACACACATACACGCTTTACCTCTCGACTCCTACCCATTAGTCGCTCCTTACAGCAAGCATGGCCTTCTTGCCACGGACGTATGCTTATCTCTGCGAGCCGAAGGGATACACACACATACACACACACATACACACACATACTCACACACACACGCACACACGCACACACACACATATACTCTTCACCTCTTGACTCCTACCTATTGGTCGGCTCTTACGATAGGCAGGGCCTTCTTGCCTTGGTCGTGCTCTTATCTCTGCAAGCCGAATGGACACACACACACATACACACACACTCTCACACGCACACACACGCACATACGCACACACATATACACTCTTCACCACTCGACTCCTACCCTCTAGTCGCCTCTTACGACAGGCAGGGCCTTCTTGCCACGGCCGTGTTCTTATCTCTGCGAGCCGACTGGACACACACACTCACACACACAAATACACAAACACACTCACACACGCACACACACGCACACACGCACACTCACACACAAATACACTCTTCACCTCTCGACTCCTACCCATTAGTCGCCTCTTACGACAGGCAGGGCCTTCTTGCCACGGCCGTGTTCTTATCTCTGCGAGCCGACTGGACACACACACACTCACACACACAAATACACACACACACTCACACACGCACACACACGCACACTCACACACACATACACTCTTCACCTCTCGACTCCTACCCATTAGTCGCCTCTTACGACAGGCAGGGCCTTCTTGCCACGGCCGTGTTCTTATCTCTGAGAGCCGACCGGACACACACACACACTTACACACGCACACACGCTCAAACGCACTTACACATATACACTCTTCACCTCTCGACTCCTACGCATTAGTCGCCGCTTACGACAGGCAGGGACTTCTTGGCACAGACGTGTCCTTATCACTGCGAGCCGACTGGACACACACACTCACACACGCACACACACACGCACACACGCACACACACACATACACTCTTCACCTCTCGACTCCTACCAATTAGTCGCCACTTACGACAAGCAGGGCATTCTTGCCTCGGCCGTATTCTTATCTCTGCAAGCCGAACGGACACATACACACTCACACACACAAGCACGCACACACGCACACACACAAAAACACTTTTCACCTCTCGACTCCTACCCATTAGTTGCCTCTTACGACAGGCATGGCCTTCTTGCCTCGGCCGTATTCTAATCTCTGCGAGCCGAATTGACACACACATACATACACACACACACACTTACACACGCACAAACACACACACACACCCACACACGCACACACACACATACATTCTTCACCTCTCGACTCCTACCAATTAGTCGCCACTTACGACAGGCAGGGCCTTCTTGCCTCGGCCGTATTCTTATCTCTGCAAGCCGAACGGACACATACACACTCACACACACAAGCACGCACACACGCACACACACGCACACACACAAAAACACTTTTCACCTCTCGACTCCTACCAATTAGTCGCCACTTACGACAGGCAGGGCCTTCTTGCCTCGGCCGTATTGTTATCACTGTAAGCCGAACGGACACATACACACTCACACACACACTCACGCACACACGCACACACACAAATACACTCTTCACCTCTCGACTCCTACCCATTAGTCGCCTCTTACGACAGGCAGGGACTTCTTGCCACGGCCGTGTTCTTATCTCTGCAAGCCAAACGGACACACACACACACATACACACACATAGTCACACACGCACAAACACACGCACACACACAAAGACACATACACTCTTCACCTCTCGACTCCTATTCATTAGTCGCCTCTTACGACAGGCAGGGACTTCTTGCCACGGCCGTGTTCTTATCTCTGCGAGCCGAACGGACACACACACACTGACACACACACACGCACACACGCACACACGTACGCACACACGCACACACACACACATACACTCTTCACCTCTCGACTCCTACCCATTATTCCCCTCTTACGACAGGCATGGGCTTTTTGCCACGGCCGTGTTCTTATCTCTGCAAGCCAAACGGACACACACACACACACACATACACACACATAGTCACACACGCACAAACACACGCACACACACAAAGACACATACACTCTTCACCTCTCGACTCCTATTCATTAGTCGCCTCTTACGACAGGCAGGGACTTCTTGGCACGGAGGTGTCCTTATCACTGCGAGCCGACCGGACACACACACTCACACACGCACACACACACGCACACACACACGCACACACGCACACACACATACACTCTTCACCTCTCGACTCCTACCCATTAGTCGCCACTTACGACAGGCAGGGCCTTCTTGCCTCGGCCGTATTCTTATCTCTGCAAGCCGAACGGACACACACACACTCAGACACACACGCACGCACACACGCACACACACGCACACACGCACACACACACATACATACACTCTTCACCTCTCGACTCCTACCAATTAGTCGCCTCGTAACGACAGGCAGTGCCTTCTTGCCACGGCCGTGTTCTCATCTCTGCGAGCCGACCGGACACACACACATACTCACACACGCACACACGCACACACACACATACACTCTTCACCTCTTGACTCCTACCTATTAGTCGGCTCTTACGATAGGCAGGGCCTTCTTGCCTCGGTCGTGCTCTTATCTCTGCAAGCCGAATGGACACACACACACACACATACACACACACTCTCACACGCACACACACGCACATACGCACACACATATACACTCTTCACCACTCGACTCCTACCCATTAGTCGCCTCTTACGACAGGCAGGGCCTTCTTGCCACGGCCGTGTTCTCATCTCTGCGAGCCGACTGGACACACACTCACACACACAAATACACACACACACTCACACACGCACACACACGCACACACGCACACTCACACACAAATACACTCTTCACCTCTCGACTCCTACCCATTAGTCGCCTCTTACGACAGGCAGGGCCTTCTTGCCACGGCCGTGTTCTTATCTCTGCGAGCCGACTGGACACACACACACTCACACACACAAATACACACACACACTCACACACGCACACACACGCACACTCACACACACATACACTCTTCACCTCTCGACCCCTACCCATTAGTCGCCTCTTACGACAGGCAGGGCCTTCTTGCCACGGCCGTGTTCTTATCTCTGAGAGCCGACCGGACACACACACACACACTCACACAAGCACACACACGCTCACACGCACTTACACACATACACTCTTCACCTCTCGACTCCTACGCATTAGTCGCCGCTTACGACAGGCAGGGCCTTCTTGGCACGGACGTGTCCTTATCACTGCGAGCCGACCGGACACACACACTCACACACGCACACACCCACGCACACACGCACACACACACATACACTCTTCACCTCTCGACTCCTACCAATTAGTCGCCACTTACGACAGGCAGGGCATTCTTGCCTCGGCCGTATTCTTATCTCTGCAAGCCGAACGGACACATACACACTCACACACACAAGCACGCACACACGCACACACATGCACACACACAAGAACACTTTTCACCTCTCGACTCCTACCCATTAGTTGCCTCTAACGACAGGCATGGCCTTTTTGCCTCGGCCGTATTCTAATCTCTGCGAGCCGAATGGACACACACATACATACACACACACACACTTACACAAGCACAAACACACACACACCCACACACGCACACACACACACACACATACACTCTTCACCTCTCGACTCCTACCCATTATTCTCCTCTTACGACAGGCATGGCCTTCTTGCCACCGCTTTTTTCTTATCTCTGCAAGCGAAGGGACACACACACACACACACATACACACACACACTCACACACACACACACGCACACACGCACGCACACACGCACACACACATACACTCACACACACACAAACACGCACACACGCACACACACATACATTCTTCACCTCTCGACTCCTACCTATTAGTCGCCTCTTACGACAGGCAGGGCCTTCGTGCCTTGGCCGTGTTCTTATCTCTGCAAGCCGAACGGACACACACACATACTCACACACGCACACACAGGCACACACGCATACACACATACACTCTTCACCTCTCGACTCCTACTTATTAGTCGGCCTTTACAAGAGGCAGGGCCTTCTTGCCTCGGCCGTATTCTTATCTCTGCAAGCCAAACAGACACACACACATACACACACACACACACGCACACACACGCACACACGCACACACACACACATACACCCTTCACCTTTCGACTCCTACCCATTAGTCGCCTCTTAACGACAGGCAGTGCCTTCTTGCCACGGCCGTGTTCTCATCTCTGCGAGCCGACCGGACACACACACACACACACACTGACACACACACATACCTATTACTCGCCTCTCACGACAGGCAGGGCCTTCTTGCCTCGGCCGTGTTCTTATCTCTGCAAGACGAACGGACACACACACATACTCACACACGCACACACACATACACTCACACACACACAAACACGCACACACGCACACACACATACATTCTTCACCTCTCGACTCCTACCAATAAGTCGCCACTTACGACAGGCAGGGCCTTCTTGCCTCGGCCGTATTCTTATCTGTGCAAGCCGAACGGACACATACACACTCACACACACAAGCACGCACACAGGCACACACACGCACACACACAAAAACACTTTTCACCTCTCGACTCCTACCAATTAGTCGCCATTTACGACAGGCAGGGCCTTCTTGCCCCGGCCGTATTCTTATCTCTGCAAGCCGAACGGACACATACACACTCACACACACACGCACGCACACACGCACACACACGCACACACACACACACACACACAAATACACTCTTTACCTCTCGACTCCTACCCATTAGTCGCCTCTTACGACAGGAAGGGCCTTCTTGCCACGGCCGTGTTCTTATCTCTGCGAGCCGACCGGACACACACACTCACACACGCACACACACAAACACACGCACTTACACACATACACTCTTCACCACTCGACTCCTACGCATTAGTCGCCGCTTACGACAGGCAGGGCCTTCTTGGCACGGACGTGTCCTTATCACTGCGATCCGACCGGACACACACACTCACACACGCACAGACACGCACACACGCACACACACACATACACTCTTCACCTCTCGACTCCTACCCATTAGTCGCCACTTACGACAGGCAGGGCCTTCTTGCCTCGGCCGTATTCTTATCTCTGCAAGCCGAACGGACACACACACACTCACACACACACGCACGCTCACACGCACACACACGCGCACACGCACACACACACATACACTCTTCACCTCTCGACTCCTACCCATAAGTCGCCTCGTAACGACAGGCAGTGCCTTCTTGCCACGGCCGTGTTCTCATCTCTGCGAGCCGACCGGACACACACACACACACTGACACACACACATACACATACAAACTCACACACGCACGCACACACGCACACACACACATACACTCTTCACCTCTCGACTCCTACCCATTATTCTCCTCTTACGACAGGCATGGCCTTCTTGCCACCGTTTTTTTTTAACTCTGCGAGCGAAGGGACACACACACACACACACACACACACACTCACACACACACACGCACACACGCACGCACACACGCACACACACATACACTCACACACACACAAACACGCACACACGCACACACACATACATTCTTCACCTCTCGACTCCTACCTATTAGTCGCCTCTTACGACAGGCAGGGCCTTCTTGCCTTGGCCGTGTTCTTATCTCTGCAAGCCGAACGGACACACACACATACTCACACACGCACATACACATACAAACTCACACACGCACGCACACACGCACACACACACATACACTCTTCACCTCTCGACTCCTACCCATTATTCTCCTCTTACGACAGGCATGGCCTTCTTGCCACCGCTTTTTTCTTATCTCTGCGAGCGAAGGGACACACACACACACACACACACACTCACACACACACACGCACACACGCACGCACACACGCACACACACATACACTCACACACACACAAACACGCACACACGCATACACACATACACTCTTCACCTCTCGACTCCTACTTATTAGTCGCCCTTTACAAGAGGCAGGGCCTTCTTGCCTCGGCCGTATTCTTATCTCTGCAAGCCAAACAGACACACACACACACATATACACACACACGCACACACACGCACACACGCACACACACACACATACACCCTTCACCTTTCGACTCCTACCCATTAGTCGCCTCTTAACGACAGGCAGTGCCTTCTTGCCACGGCCGTGTTCTCATCTCTGCGAGCCGACCGGACACACACACACACACTGACACACACACACATAGCTATTACTCGCCTCTCACGACAGGCAGGGCCTTCTTGCCTCGGCCGTGTTCTTATCTCTGCAAGACGAACGGACACACACACATACTCACACACGCACACACGCACACACACATACACTCACACACACACAAACACGCACACACGCACACACACATACATTCTTCACCTCTCGACTCCTACCTATTAGTCGCCTCTTACGACAGGCAGGGCCTTCTTGCCTTGGCCGTGTTCTTATCTCTGCAAGCCGAACGGACACACACACATACTCACACACGCACACACACACGCACACACACACGCACACACGCACACACACACATACCCTCTTCACCTCTCGACTCCTACCAATTAGTCGCCACTTTCGACAGGCAGGGCATTCTTGCCTCGGCCGTATTCTTATCTCTGCAAGCCGAACGGACACATACACACTCACACACACAAGCACGCACACACGCACACACATGCACACACACAAGAACACTTTTCACCTCTCGACTCCTACCCATTAGTTGCCTCTAACGACAGGCATGGCCTTTTTGCCTCGGCCGTATTCTAATCTCTGCGAGCCGAATGGACACACACATACATACACACACACACTTACACACGCACAAACACACACACACACCCACACACGCACACACACACACACACACATACACTCTTCACCTCTCGACTCCTACCCATTATTCTCCTCTTACGACAGGCATGGCCTTCTTGCCACCGCTTTTTTCTTATCTCTGCGAGCGAAGGGACACACACACACACACATACACACACACACACTCACACACACACACGCACACACGCACGCACACACGCACACACACATACACTCACACACACACAAACACGCACACACGCACATACACACATATACACTCTTCACCACTCTACTCCTACCCATTAGTCGCCTCTTACGACCGGCAGGGCCTTCTTGCTCGGCCGTGTTCTTATCTCTGCGAGCCTACTGAACACACACACTCACACACACAAATACACACACACACTCACACACGCACACACACGCACACACGCAAACACACACATACACTCTTCACCTCTCGACTCCTACCCATTAGTCGCCTCTTACGACAGGCAGGGCCTTCTTGCTACGGCCGTGTTCTTATCTCTGCGAGACGACCGGACACACACACACACACACACACCCACACAAGCACACACACGCACACACGCACACGCACACACACACACACATACACTCTTCACCTCTCGACTTCTACCCATTAGTCACCGCTTACGACAGGCAGGGCTTTCTTGGCACGGACGTGTTCTTATCTCTGCGAGCCGACCGGACACACACACACTCACACACGCACACACACACGCACACACGCACACACACACATACACTCTTCACCTCTCGACTCCTACCAATTAGTTGCCACTTACGACAGGCAGGGCCTTCTTGCCTCGGCCATAAGCTTATCTCTGCAAGCCGAACGGACACACACACACTCACACACACACGCACGCACACACGCACACACACGCACACACACACACACAAATACACTCTTCACCTCTCGACTCCTACCCATTAGTCGCCTCTTACGACAGGCATGGCCTTCTTGCCTCGGCCGTATTCTAATCTCTGCGAGCCGAATGGACACACACATACATACACACACACTTACACACGCACAAACACACACACACACACACACACACGCACACACACATACACTATTCACCTCTCGACTTCTACCTATTAGTCGCCCCATACAAGAGGCAGGGCCTTCTTGCCTCGGCCGTATTCTTATCTCTGCAAGCCAAACAGACACACACACATACACACACAATTACACACGCACACACACGCTCACGCCTTTTACGACAGGCAGGGCCTTCTTGCCACGGCCGTGTTCTTATCTCTGCGAGCCGACTGGACACACACACTCACACACACAAATACACACACACACTCATACACGCACACACACGCACACTCACACACACATACACTCTTCACCTCTCGACTCCTACCCATTAGTCGCCTCTTACGACAAGCAGGGGCTTCCTGCCACGGCAGTGTTCTTATCTCTGCAAGCCGAACGGACACACACACACACGCACACACAAACACACGCTCACAGGCATACACGCACACACGCACACGCACACGCACACACTCTCCACCTCTCGACTCCTATCCATTAGTCGCCTCTTAAGACAGGCAGGGCCTTCTTGCCACAGACGTATTTCTATCTCTGCGAGCCGAACGGACACACACACACACACACTTGCACACACACACACACACACACACATACACACTTCACCTCTCGACTTCTACCAATTAGTCGCTCCTTACAGCAAGCATGGCCTTCTTGCCACGGACGTATTCATATCTCTGCGAGCCGAAGGGATACACACACACATACACACACACATACTCACACACACACGCACACACGCACACACACATACACTCTTCACCTCTCGACTCCTACCCATTAGTCGCCTCTTACGACAGGCATGGCCTTCTTGTCACGGCTGTATTTTTATCTCTGCGAGCAGAAGGGACACACACACATACACACACACATACACACACACATTCACACACACACACGCACGCACACATACACTCTTCACCTCTCGACTCCTACCCATTAGTCGCCCCTTAAGACTGGCATGGCCTTCTTGCCACGGCTGTTTTCTTATCTCTGCGAGCCGAAGGGACACACACACACATACACACACACACACACACTCACAAACACACACACACGCGCAAACACGCACGCACACACGCACACACACACGCACACACGCACGCACACACGCACATACATACACTTACACACGCACACACACACGCACACACGCACACACACATACACTCTTCACCTCTCGACTCCTACCTATTAGTCGCCTCTTACGATAGGCAGGGCCTTCTTGCCTCGGTCGTGCTCTTATCTCTGCAAGCCGAACTAACACACACACATACTCACACACGCACACACACGCACACACTCATACACACATACACTCTTCACCTCTCGACTCCTACTTATTAGTCGCCCCTTACAAGAGGCAGGGCCTTCTTGCCTCGGTTGTATTTTTATCTCTGCAAGCGGAACGGACACACACACACACGCACACACAAACACACGCACTCTCACACGCACACACACGCACATACGCACACACATGTACACTCTTCACCACTCGACTCCTACCCATTAGTCGCCTCTTACGACAGGCAGGGCCTTCTTGCCACGGCCGTGTTCTTATCTCTGCGAGCCGACTGGACACACACACTCACACACACAAATACACACACACACGCACACACACGCACAGACGCACACTTACACACAAATACACTCTTCACCTCTCGACTCCTACCCATTAGTCGCCTCTTACGACAGGCAGGGCCTTCTTGCTACGGCCGTGTTCTTATCTCTGCGAGACGACCGGACACACACACACACACACACCCACACAAGCACACACACGCACACACGCACACGCACACACACACACACATACACTCTTCACCTCTCGACTTCTACCCATTAGTCACCGCTTACGACAGGCAGGGCTTTCTTGGCACGGACGTGTTCTTATCTCTGCGAGCCGACCGGACACACACACACTCACACACGCACACACACACGCACACACGCACACACACATACACTCTTCACCTCTCGACTCCTACCAATTAGTTGCCACTTACGACAGGCAGGGCCTTCTTGCCTCGGCCATAAGCTTATCTCTGCAAGCCGAACGGACACACACACACTCACACACACACGCACGCACACACGCACACACACGCACACACACACACACAAATACACTCTTCACCTCTCGACTCCTACCCATTAGTCGCCTCTTACGACAGGCATGGCCTTCTTGCCTCGGCCGTATTCTAATCTCTGCGAGCCGAATGGACACACACATACATACACACACACTTACACACGCACAAACACACACACACACACACACACACACGCACACACACATACACTATTCACCTCTCGACTTCTACCTATTAGTCGCCCCATACAAGAGGCAGGGCCTTCTTGCCTCGGCCGTATTCTTATCTCTGCAAGCCAAACAGACACACACACATACACACACAATTACACACGCACACACACGCTCACGCCTTTTACGACAGGCAGGGCCTTCTTGCCACGGCCGTGTTCTTATCTCTGCGAGCCGACTGGACACACACACTCACACACACAAATACACACACACACTCATACACGCACACACACGCACACTCACACACACATACACTCTTCACCTCTCGACTCCTACCCATTAGTCGCCTCTTACGACAAGCAGGGGCTTCTTGCCACGGCAGTGTTCTTATCTCTGCAAGCCGAACGGACACACACACACACGCACACACAAACACACGCTCACAGGCATACACGCACACACGCACACGCACACGCACACACTCTCCACCTCTCGACTCCTATCCATTAGTCGCCTCTTAAGACAGGCAGGGCCTTCTTGCCACAGACGTATTTCTATCTCTGCGAGCCGAACGGACACACACACACACACACTTGCACACACACACACACACACACACACATACACACTTCACCTCTCGACTTCTACCAATTAGTCGCTCCTTACAGCAAGCATGGCCTTCTTGCCACGGACGTATTCATATCTCTGCGAGCCGAAGGGATACACACACACATACACACACACATACTCACACACACACGCATACACGCACACACACATACACTCTTCACCTCTCGACTCCTACCCATTAGTCGCCTCTTACGACAGGCATGGCCTTCTTGTCACGGCTGTATTTTTATCTCTGCGAGCAGAAGGGACACACACACATACACACACACATACACACACACATTCACACACACACACGCACGCACACATACACTCTTCACCTCTCGACTCCTACCCATTAGTCGCCCCTTAAGACTGGCATGGCCTTCTTGCCACGGCTGTTTTCTTATCTCTGCGAGCCGAAGGGACACACACACACATACACACACACACACACACTCACAAACACACACACACGCGCAAACACGCACGCACACACGCACACACACACGCACACACGCACGCACACACGCACATACATACACTTACACACGCACACACACACGCACACACGCACACACACATACACTCTTCACCTCTCGACTCCTACCTATTAGTCGCCTCTTACGATAGGCAGGGCCTTCTTGCCTCGGTCGTGCTCTTATCTCTGCAAGCCGAACTAACACACACACATACTCACACACGCACACACACGCACACACTCATACACACATACACTCTTCACCTCTCGACTCCTACTTATTAGTCGCCCCTTACAAGAGGCAGGGCCTTCTTGCCTCGGTTGTATTTTTATCTCTGCAAGCGGAACGGACACACACACACACGCACACACAAACACACGCACTCTCACACGCACACACACGCACATACGCACACACATGTACACTCTTCACCACTCGACTCCTACCCATTAGTCGCCTCTTACGACAGGCAGGGCCTTCTTGCCACGGCCGTGTTCTTATCTCTGCGAGCCGACTGGACACACACACTCACACACACAAATACACACACACACGCACACACACGCACAGACGCACACTTACACACAAATACACTCTTCACCTCTCGACTCCTACCCATTAGTCGCCTCTTACGACAGGCAGGGC
The DNA here is from genome assembly GCF_040954645.1 of Diabrotica undecimpunctata. Classification (NCBI taxonomy): domain Eukaryota; kingdom Metazoa; phylum Arthropoda; class Insecta; order Coleoptera; family Chrysomelidae; genus Diabrotica; species Diabrotica undecimpunctata. The sequence continues at coordinate 205,727 of NW_027311892.1, read as the reverse complement.
CTTCTTGCCACGGCCGTGTTCTTATCTCTGCGAGCCGACTGGACACACACACACTCACACACACAAATACACACACACATTCACACACGCACACACACGCACACTCACACACACATACACTCTTCACCTCTCGACTCCTACCCATTAGTCGCCTCTTACGACAGGCAGGGCCTTCTTGCCACGGCCGTGTTCTTATCTCTGAGAGCCGACCGGACACACACACACACTCACACACGCACACACACGCTCACACGCACTTACACATATACACTCTTCACCTCTCGACTCCTACGCAGTAGTCGCCGCTTACGACAGGCAGGGCCTTCTTGGCACAGACGTGTCCTTATCACTGCGAGCCGACCGGACACACACACTCACACACGCACACACACACGCACACACGCACACACACATACACTCTTCACCTCTCGACTCCTACCAATTAGTCGCCACTTACGACAGGCAGGGCATTCTTGCCTTGGCCGTATTCTTATCTCTGCAAGCCGAACGGACACATACACACTCACACACACAAGCACGCACACACGCACACACACGCACACACACAAAAACACTTTTCACCTCTCGACTCCTACCAATTAGTCGCCACTTACGACAGGCAGGGCCTTCTTGCCTCGGCCGTATTCTAATCTCTGCGAGCCGAATGGACACACACATACATAGACACACACACACTTACACACGCACAAACACACACACCCACACACACACACACACACACATACACACTTCACCTCTCGACTTCTACCAATTAGTCGCTCCTTACAGCAAGCATGGCCTTCTTGCCACGGACGTATTCATATCTCTGCGAGCCGAAGGGATACACACACACATACACACACACATACTCACACACACACGCATACACGCACACACACATACACTCTTCACCTCTCGACTCCTACCCATTAGTCGCCTCTTACGACAGGCATGGCCTTCTTGTCACGGCTGTATTTTTATCTCTGCGAGCAGAAGGGACACACACACATACACACACACATACACACACACATTCACACACACACACGCACGCACACATACACTCTTCACCTCTCGACTCCTACCCATTAGTCGCCCCTTAAGACTGGCATGGCCTTCTTGCCACGGCTGTTTTCTTATCTCTGCGAGCCGAAGGGACACACACACACATACACACACACACACACACACTCACAAACACACACACACGCGCAAACACGCACGCACACACGCACACACACACGCACACACGCACGCACACACGCACATACATACACTTACACACGCACACACACACGCACACACGCACACACACATACACTCTTCACCTCTCGACTCCTACCTATTAGTCGCCTCTTACGATAGGCAGGGCCTTCTTGCCTCGGTCGTGCTCTTATCTCTGCAAGCCGAACTAACACACACACATACTCACACACGCACACACACGCACACACTCATACACACATACACTCTTCACCTCTCGACTCCTACTTATTAGTCGCCCCTTACAAGAGGCAGGGCCTTCTTGCCTCGGTTGTATTTTTATCTCTGCAAGCGGAACGGACACACACACACACGCACACACAAACACACGCACTCTCACACGCACACACACGCACATACGCACACACATGTACACTCTTCACCACTCGACTCCTACCCATTAGTCGCCTCTTACGACAGGCAGGGCCTTCTTGCCACGGCCGTGTTCTTATCTCTGCGAGCCGACTGGACACACACACTCACACACACAAATACACACACACACGCACACACACGCACAGACGCACACTTACACACAAATACACTCTTCACCTCTCGACTCCTACCCATTAGTCGCCTCTTACGACAGGCAGGGCCTTCTTGCCACGGCCGTGTTCTTATCTCTGCGAGCCGACTGGACACACACACACTCACACACACAAATACACACACACATTCACACACGCACACACACGCACACTCACACACACATACACTCTTCACCTCTCGACTCCTACCCATTAGTCGCCTCTTACGACAGGCAGGGCCTTCTTGCCACGGCCGTGTTCTTATCTCTGAGAGCCGACCGGACACACACACACACTCACACACGCACACACACGCTCACACGCACTTACACATATACACTCTTCACCTCTCGACTCCTACGCAGTAGTCGCCGCTTACGACAGGCAGGGCCTTCTTGGCACAGACGTGTCCTTATCACTGCGAGCCGACCGGACACACACACTCACACACGCACACACACACGCACACACGCACACACACATACACTCTTCACCTCTCGACTCCTACCAATTAGTCGCCACTTACGACAGGCAGGGCATTCTTGCCTTGGCCGTATTCTTATCTCTGCAAGCCGAACGGACACATACACACTCACACACACAAGCACGCACACACGCACACACACGCACACACACAAAAACACTTTTCACCTCTCGACTCCTACCAATTAGTCGCCACTTACGACAGGCAGGGCCTTCTTGCCTCGGCCGTATTCTAATCTCTGCGAGCCGAATGGACACACACATACATAGACACACACACACTTACACACGCACAAACACACACACCCACACACGCACACACACACACATACACTCTTCACCTCTCGACTACTACCAATTAGTCGCCACTTACGACAGGCAGGGCCTTCTTGCCTTGGCCGTATTTTTATCTCTGCAAGCCGAACGGACACATACACACTCACACACACAAGCACGCACACACGCACACACACGCACACACACAAAAACACTTTTCACCTCTCGACTCCTACCAATTAGTCGCCACTTACGACAGGCAGGGCTTTCTTGCCTCGGCCGTATTCTTATCTCTGCAAGCCGAACGGTCACATACACACTCACACACACACGCACGCACACACGCACACACACAAATACACTCTTCACCTCTCGACTCCTACCCATTAGTCGCCTCTTACGACAGGCATGGCCTTCTTGCCTCTGCCGTATTCTAATCTCTGCGAGCCGAATGGACACACACAAACATACACACACACACTTACACACGCACAAACACACACACCTACACACGCACACACTCACGTACCCTCTTCACCTCTCGACTCCTACCCATTAGTCGCCTCTTACGATAGGCAGGGCTTTCTTGCCTCGGTCGTGCTCTTATCTCTGCAAGCCGAACTAACACACACACATACTCACACACGCACACACACGCACACACTCATACACACATACACTCTTCACCTCTCGACTCCTACTTATTAGTCGCCCCTTACAAGAGGCAGGGCCTTCTTGCCTCGGTCGTATTCTTATCGCTGCAAGCGGAACGGACACACACACACACGCACACACAAACACACGCACTCTCACACGCACACACACGCACATACGCACACACATATACACTCTTCACCACTCGACTCCTACCCATTAGTCGCCTCTTACGACAGGCAGGGCCTTCTTGCCACGGCCGTGTTCTTATCTCTGCGAGCCGACTGGACACACACACTCGCACACACAAATACACACACACGCAGACACACGCACACACGCATACTTACACACAAATACACTCTTCACCTCTCGACTCCTACCCATTAGTCGCCTCTTACGACAGGCAGGGCCTTCTTGCCACGGCCGTGTTCTTATCTCTGCAAGCCAAACGGACACACACACACACGCACACACACACACACGCACACGCACACGCACACGCACACACTCTCCACCTCTCGACTCCTATCCATTAGTCGCCTCTTACGACAGGCATGGCCTTCTTGCCACCGCTTTTTTCTTATCTCTGCGAGCGAAGGGACACACACACACATACACACACACACTCACACACACACACGCACACACGCACGCATACACGCACACACACATACACTCACACACACACAAACACGCACACACGCACACACACATACATTCTTCACCTCTCTAATCCTACCTATTAGTCGCCCCTTACAAGAGGAAAGGCCTTCTTGCCTCGGCCGTATTCTTATCTCTGCAAGCTAAACAGACACACACACATACACACAAACGCACACACACGCACACACGCACACACACACACATACATTCTTCACCTCTCGACTCCTACCTATTAGTCGCCTCTTACGACAGGCAGGGCCTTCTTGCCTTGGCCGTGTTCTTATCTCTGCAAGCCAAACGGACACACACACATACTCACACACGCACACACACACGCACACACGCACACACACACATACACTCTTCACCTCTCGACTCCTACCTATTAGTCGCCTCCTACGATAGGCAGGGCCTGCTTGCCTCGGTCGTGTTCTTATTTCTGCAAGCCGAACTAACACACACACATACTCACACACGCACACACACGCACACACGCACACACACACATACACTCTCCACCTCTCGACTCCTACTTATAAGTCGCCCATTACAAGAGGCAGGGCCTTCTTGCCTTGGCCGTATTCTTATCTCTGCAAGCCAAACAGACACACACACATACACAAACACTTACACACGAACACGCACGCACACGCACACGCACACACTCTTCACCTCTCGACTCCTATTCATTAGTCGCCTCTTAAGACAGGCAGGGCCTTCTTGCCACGGACGATTACCTATCTCTGCAAACCGAACGGACACACACACACACACTTGCACACATACACACACACACACACATACACGCTTTACCTCTCGACTCCTACCCATTAGTCGCTCCTTACAGCAAGCATGGCCTTCTTGCCACGGACGTATGCTTATCTCTGCGAGCCGAAGGGATACACACACATACACACACACATACACACACATACTCACACACACACGCACACACGCACACACACACATATACTCTTCACCTCTTGACTCCTACCTATTGGTCGGCTCTTACGATAGGCAGGGCCTTCTTGCCTTGGTCGTGCTCTTATCTCTGCAAGCCGAATGGACACACACACACATACACACACACTCTCACACGCACACACACGCACATACGCACACACATATACACTCTTCACCACTCGACTCCTACCCTCTAGTCGCCTCTTACGACAGGCAGGGCCTTCTTGCCACGGCCGTGTTCTTATCTCTGCGAGCCGACTGGACACACACACTCACACACACAAATACACAAACACACTCACACACGCACACACACGCACACACGCACACTCACACACAAATACACTCTTCACCTCTCGACTCCTACCCATTAGTCGCCTCTTACGACAGGCAGGGCCTTCTTGCCACGGCCGTGTTCTTATCTCTGCGAGCCGACTGGACACACACACACTCACACACACAAATACACACACACACTCACACACGCACACACACGCACACTCACACACACATACACTCTTCACCTCTCGACTCCTACCCATTAGTCGCCTCTTACGACAGGCAGGGCCTTCTTGCCACGGCCGTGTTCTTATCTCTGAGAGCCGACCGGACACACACACACACTTACACACGCACACACGCTCAAACGCACTTACACATATACACTCTTCACCTCTCGACTCCTACGCATTAGTCGCCGCTTACGACAGGCAGGGACTTCTTGGCACAGACGTGTCCTTATCACTGCGAGCCGACTGGACACACACACTCACACACGCACACACACACGCACACACGCACACACACACATACACTCTTCACCTCTCGACTCCTACCAATTAGTCGCCACTTACGACAAGCAGGGCATTCTTGCCTCGGCCGTATTCTTATCTCTGCAAGCCGAACGGACACATACACACTCACACACACAAGCACGCACACACGCACACACACAAAAACACTTTTCACCTCTCGACTCCTACCCATTAGTTGCCTCTTACGACAGGCATGGCCTTCTTGCCTCGGCCGTATTCTAATCTCTGCGAGCCGAATTGACACACACATACATACACACACACACACTTACACACGCACAAACACACACACACACCCACACACGCACACACACACATACATTCTTCACCTCTCGACTCCTACCAATTAGTCGCCACTTACGACAGGCAGGGCCTTCTTGCCTCGGCCGTATTCTTATCTCTGCAAGCCGAACGGACACATACACACTCACACACACAAGCACGCACACACGCACACACACGCACACACACAAAAACACTTTTTACCTCTCGACTCCTACCAATTAGTCGCCACTTACGACAGGCAGGGCCTTCTTGCCTCGGCCGTATTCTTATCACTGTAAGCCGAACGGACACATACACACTCACACACACACGCACGCACACACGCACACACACAAATACACTCTTCACCTCTCGACTCCTACCCATTAGTCGCCTCTTACGACAGGCAGGGACTTCTTGCCACGGCCGTGTTCTTATCTCTGCAAGCCAAACGGACACATACACACACACATACACACACATAGTCACACACGCACAAACACACGCACACACACAAAGACACATACACTCTTCACCTCTCGACTCCTATTCATTAGTCGCCTCTTACGACAGGCAGGGACTTCTTGCCACGGCCGTGTTCTTATCTCTGCGAGCCGAACGGACACACACACACTCACACACACACACGCACACACGCACACACGTACGCACACACGCACACACACACACATACACTCTTCACCTCTCGACTCCTACCCATTATTCCCCTCTTACGACAGGCATGGGCTTTTTGCCACGGCCGTGTTCTTATCTCTGCAAGCCAAACGGACACACACACACACACATACACACACATAGTCACACACGCACAAACACACGCACACACACAAAGACACATACACTCTTCACCTCTCGACTCCTATTCATTAGTCGCCTCTTACGACAGGCAGGGACTTCTTGGCACGGAGGTGTCCTTATCACTGCGAGCCGACCGGACACACACACTCACACACGCACACACACACGCACACACGCACACACACACATACACTCTTCACCTCTCGACTCCTACCCATTAGTCGCCACTTACGACAGGCAGGGCCTTCTTGCCTCGGCCGTATTCTTATCTCTGCAAGCCGAACGGACACACACACACTCAGACACACACGCACGCACACACGCACACACACGCACACACGCACACACACACATACATACACTCTTCACCTCTCGACTCCTACCAATTAGTCGCCTCGTAACGACAGGCAGTGCCTTCTTGCCACGGCCGTGTTCTCATCTCTGCGAGCCGACCGGACACACACACATACTCACACACGCACACACGCACACACACACATACACTCTTCACCTCTTGACTCCTACCTATTAGTCGGCTCTTACGATAGGCAGGGCCTTCTTGCCTCGGTCGTGCTCTTATCTCTGCAAGCCGAATGGACACACACACACACATACACACACACTCTCACACGCACACACACGCACATACGCACACACATATACACTCTTCACCACTCGACTCCTACCCATTAGTCGCCTCTTACGACAGGCAGGGCCTTCTTGCCACGGCCGTGTTCTCATCTCTGCGAGCCGACTGGACACACACTCACACACACAAATACACACACACACTCACACACGCACACACACGCACACACGCACACTCACACACAAATACACTCTTCACCTCTCGACTCCTACCCATTAGTCGCCTCTTACGACAGGCAGGGCCTTCTTGCCACGGCCGTGTTCTTATCTCTGCGAGCCGACTGGACACACACACACTCACACACACAAATACACACACACACTCACACACGCACACACACGCACACTCACACACACATACACTCTTCACCTCTCGACCCCTACCCATTAGTCGCCTCTTACGACAGGCAGGGCCTTCTTGCCACGGCCGTGTTCTTATCTCTGAGAGCCGACCGGACACACACACACACACTCACACAAGCACACACACGCTCACACGCACTTACACACATACACTCTTCACCTCTCGACTCCTACGCATTAGTCGCCGCTTACGACAGGCAGGGCCTTCTTGGCACGGACGTGTCCTTATCACTGCGAGCCGACCGGACACACACACTCACACACGCACACACCCACGCACACACGCACACACACACATACACTCTTCACCTCTCGACTCCTACCAATTAGTCGCCACTTAAGACAGGCATGGCCTTTTTGCCTCGGCCGTATTCTAATCTCTGCGAGCCGAATGGACACACACATACATACACACACACACTTACACAAGCACAAACACACACACACCCACACACGCACACACACACACACACATACACTCTTCACCTCTCGACTCCTACCCATTATTCTCCTCTTACGACAGGCATGGCCTTCTTGCCACCGCTTTTTTCTTATCTCTGCGAGCGAAGGGACACACACACACACACACATACACACACACACTCACACACACACACGCACACACGCACGCACACACGCACACACACATACACTCACACACACACAAACACGCACACACGCACACACACATACATTCTTCACCTCTCGACTCCTACCTATTAGTCGCCTCTTACGACAGGCAGGGCCTTCGTGCCTTGGCCGTGTTCTTATCTCTGCAAGCCGAACGGACACACACACATACTCACACACGCACACACACGCACACACGCATACACACATACACTCTTCACCTCTCGACTCCTACTTATTAGTCGGCCTTTACAAGAGGCAGGGCCTTCTTGCCTCGGCCGTATTCTTATCTCTGCAAGCCAAACAGACACACACACATACACACACACACACACACGCACACACACGCACACACGCACACACACACATACACCCTTCACCTTTCGACTCCTACCCATTAGTCGCCTCTTAACGACAGGCAGTGCCTTCTTGCCACGGCCGTGTTCTCATCTCTGCGAGCCGACCGGACACACACACACACACACTGACACACACACACATACCTATTACTCGCCTCTCACGACAGGCAGGGCCTTCTTGCCTCGGCCGTGTTCTTATCTCTGCAAGACGAACGGACACACACACATACTCACACACGCACACACACATACACTCACACACACACAAACACGCACACACGCACACACACATACATTCTTCACCTCTCGACTCCTACCAATAAGTCGCCACTTACGACAGGCAGGGCCTTCTTGCCTCGGCCGTATTCTTATCTGTGCAAGCCGAACGGACACATACACACTCACACACACAAGCACGCACACAGGCACACACACGCACACACACAAAAACACTTTTCACCTCTCGACTCCTACCAATTAGTCGCCATTTACGACAGGCAGGGCCTTCTTGCCCCGGCCGTATTCTTATCTCTGCAAGCCGAACGGACACATACACACTCACACACACACGCACGCACACACGCACACACACGCACACACACACACACACACAAATACACTCTTCACCTCTCGACTCCTACCCATTAGTCGCCTCTTACGACAGGAAGGGCCTTCTTGCCACGGCCGTGTTCTTATCTCTGCGAGCCGACCGGACACACACACTCACACACGCACACACACAAACACACGCACTTACACACATACACTCTTCACCACTCGACTCCTACGCATTAGTCGCCGCTTACGACAGGCAGGGCCTTCTTGGCACGGACGTGTCCTTATCACTGCGATCCGACCGGACACACACACTCACACACGCACAGACACGCACACACGCACACACACACATACACTCTTCACCTCTCGACTCCTACCCATTAGTCGCCACTTACGACAGGCAGGGCCTTCTTGCCTCGGCCGTATTCTTATCTCTGCAAGCCGAACGGACACACACACACTCACACACACACGCACGCTCACACGCACACACACGCGCACACGCACACACACACATACACTCTTCACCTCTCGACTCCTACCCATAAGTCGCCTCGTAACGACAGGCAGTGCCTTCTTGCCACGGCCGTGTTCTCATCTCTGCGAGCCGACCGGACACACACACACACACTGACACACACACATACACATACAAACTCACACACGCACGCACACACGCACACACACACATACACTCTTCACCTCTCGACTCCTACCCATTATTCTCCTCTTACGACAGGCATGGCCTTCTTGCCACCGTTTTTTTTTAACTCTGCGAGCGAAGGGACACACACACACACACACACACACACACACACACTCACACACACACACGCACACACGCACGCACACACGCACACACACATACACTCACACACACACAAACACGCACACACGCACACACACATACATTCTTCACCTCTCGACTCCTACCTATTAGTCGCCTCTTACGACAGGCAGGGCCTTCTTGCCTTGGCCGTGTTCTTATCTCTGCAAGCCGAACGGACACACACACATACTCACACACGCACATACACATACAAACTCACACACGCACGCACACACGCACACACACACATACACTCTTCACCTCTCGACTCCTACCCATTATTCTCCTCTTACGACAGGCATGGCCTTCTTGCCACCGCTTTTTTCTTATCTCTGCGAGCGAAGGGACACACACACACACACACACTCACACACACACACGCACACACGCACGCACACACGCACACACACATACACTCACACACACACAAACACGCACACACGCATACACACATACACTCTTCACCTCTCGACTCCTACTTATTAGTCGCCCTTTACAAGAGGCAGGGCCTTCTTGCCTCGGCCGTATTCTTATCTCTGCAAGCCAAACAGACACACACACACACATACACACACACACGCACACACACGCACACACGCACACACACACACATACACCCTTCACCTTTCGACTCCTACCCATTAGTCGCCTCTTAACGACAGGCAGTGCCTTCTTGCCACGGCCGTGTTCTCATCTCTGCGAGCCGACCGGACACACACACACACACTGACACACACACACATAGCTATTACTCGCCTCTCACGACAGGCAGGGCCTTCTTGCCTCGGCCGTGTTCTTATCTCTGCAAGACGAACGGACACACACACATACTCACACACGCACACACGCACACACACATACACTCACACACACACAAACACGCACACACGCACACACACATACATTCTTCACCTCTCGACTCCTACCTATTAGTCGCCTCTTACGACAGGCAGGGCCTTCTTGCCTTGGCCGTGTTCTTATCTCTGCAAGCCGAACGGACACACACACATACTCACACACGCACACACACACGCACACACACACGCACACACGCACACACACACATACCCTCTTCACCTCTCGACTCCTACCAATTAGTCGCCACTTTCGACAGGCAGGGCATTCTTGCCTCGGCCGTATTCTTATCTCTGCAAGCCGAACGGACACATACACACTCACACACACAAGCACGCACACACGCACACACATGCACACACACAAGAACACTTTTCACCTCTCGACTCCTACCAATTAGTTGCCTCTAACGACAGGCATGGCCTTTTTGCCTCGGCCGTATTCTAATCTCTGCGAGCCGAATGGACACACACATACATACACACACACACTTACACACGCACAAACACACACACACACCCACACACGCACACACACACACACACACATACACTCTTCACCTCTCGACTCCTACCCATTATTCTCCTCTTACGACAGGCATGGCCTTCTTGCCACCGCTTTTTTCTTATCTCTGCGAGCGAAGGGACACACACACACACACACATACACACACACACACTCACACACACACACGCACACACGCACGCACACACGCACACACACATACACTCACACACACACAAACACGCACACACGCACACACACATACATTCTTCACCTCTCGACTCCTACCTATTAGTCGCCTCTTACGACAGGCAGGGCCTTCTTGCCTTGGCCGTGTTCTTATCTCTGCAAGCCGAACGGACACACACACACATACTCACACACGCACACACACGCACACACGCATACACACATACACTCTTCACCTCTCGACTCCTACTTATTAGTCGGCCTTTACAAGAGGCAGGGTCTTCTTGCCTCGGCCGTATTCTTATCTCTGCAAGCCAAACAGACACACACACATACACACACACACGCACACACACGCACACACGCACACACACACACATACACCCTTCACCTTTCGACTCCTACCCATTAGTCGCCTCTTAACGACAGGCAGTGCCTTCTTGCCACGGCCGTGTTCTCATCTCTGCGAGCCGACCGGACACACACACACACACTGACACACACACACATACCTATTACTCGCCTCTCACGACAGGCAGGGCCTTCTTGCCTCGGCCGTGTTCTTATCTCTGCAAGACGAACGGACACACACACATACTCACACACGCACACTCGCACACACACACACTCACACACACACAAGCACGCACACAGGCACACACACGCACACACACAAAAACACTTTTCACCTCTCGACTCCTACCAATTAGTCGCCATTTACGACAGGCAGGGCCTTCTTGCCCCGGCCGTATTCTTATCTCTGCAAGCCGAACGGACACATACACACTCACACACACACGCACGCACACACGCACACACACGCACACACACACACACACACACAAATACACTCTTCACCTCTCGACTCCTACCCATTAGTCGCCTCTTACGACAGGAAGGGCCTTCTTGCCACGGCCGTGTTCTTATCTCTGCGAGCCGACCGGACACACACACACTCACACACGCACACACACAAACACACGCACTTACACACATACACTCTTCACCACTCGACTCCTACGCATTAGTCGCTGCTTACGACAGGCAGGGCCTTCTCGGCACTGACGGGTCCTTATCACTGCGAGCCGACCGGACACACACACTCACACACGCATACATACACGCACACACGCAGACACACACATACACTCTTCACCTCTCGACTCCTACCCATTAGTCGCCACTTACGACAGGCAGGGCCTTCTTGCCTCGGCCGTATTCTTATCTCTGCAAGCCGAACGGACACACACACACTCACACACACACGCACGCTCACACGCACACACACGCGCACACGCACACACACACATACACTCTTCACCTCTCGACTCCTACCCATAAGTCGCCTCGTAACGACAGGCAGTGCCTTCTTGCCACGGCCGTGTTCTCATCTCTGCGAGCCGACCGGACACACACACACACTGACACACACACATACACATACAAACTCACACACGCACGCACACACGCACACACACACACATACACTCTTCACCTCTCGACTCCTACCCATTATTCTCCTCTTACGACAGGCATGGCCATCTTGCCACCGCTTTTTTCTTTTCTCTGCGAGCGAAGGGACACACACACACACACATACACACACACACTCACACACACACACGCACACACGCACGCACACACGCACACACACATACACTCACACACACACACAAACACGCACACACGCACACACACATACATTCTTCACCTCTCGACTCCTACCTATTAGTCGCCTCTTACGACAGGCAGGGCCTTCTTGCCTTGGCCGTGTTCTTATCTCTGCAAGCCGAACGGACACACACACATACTCACACACGCACACACACGCACACACGCATACACACATACACTCTTCACCTCTCGACTCCTACTTATTAGTCGCCCTTTACAAGAGGCAGGGCCTTCTTGCCTCGGCCGTATTCTTATCTCTGCAAGCCAGACAGACACACACACATACACACACACACGCACACACATGCACACACGCACACACACACACATAAACCCTTCACCTTTCGACTCCTACCCATTAGTCGCCTCTTAACGACAGGCAGTGCCTTCTTGCCACGGCCGTGTTCTCATCTCTGCGAGCCGACCGGACACACACACACACACACACACTGACACACACACACATACCTATTACTCGCCTCTCACGACAGGCAGGGCCTTCTTGCCTCGGCCGTGTTCTTATCTCTGCAAGACGAACGGACACACACACATACTCACACACGCACACACGCACACACACATACACTCACACACACACAAACACGCACACACGCACACACACATACATTCTTCACCTCTCGACTCCTACCTATTAGTCGCCTCTTACGACAGGCAGGGCCTTCTTGCCTTGGCCGTGTTCTTATCTCTGCAAGCCGAACGGACACACACACATACTCACACACGCACACACACACGCACACACGCACACACACACATACACTCTTCACCTCTCGACTCCTACCTATTAGCCGCCTCTTACGATAGGCAGGGCCTTCTTGCCTCGGTCGTGTTCTTATTTCTGCAAGCCGAACTAACACACACACATACTCACACACGCACACACGCACGCACACACGCACACACACATACACTCACACACACAAAAACACGCACACATGCACACACACATACACTCTTCACCTCTCGACTCCTACTTATTAGTCGCCCATTACAAGAGGCAGTATTCTTATCTTTGCAAGCCGAACGGACACACACATACTCACACACGCACACACGCACACACACATACACTCACACACACACAAACACGCACACACGCACACACACATACATTCTTCACCTCTCGACTCCTACCTATTAGTCGCCTCTTACGACAGGCAGGGCCTTCTTGCCTTGGCCGTGTTCTTATCTCTGCAAGCCGAACGGACACACACACATACTCACACACGCACACACACACGCACACACGCACACACACACATACACTCTTCACCTCTCGACTGCTACCTATTAGTCGCCTCTTACGATAGGCAGTGCCTTCTTGCCACGGCCGTGTTCTCTTCTCTGCGAGCCGACCGGACACACACGCACTCACACACACAAATACACACACACACTCACACACGCACACACCCGCACACTCACACACACATACACTCTTCACCTCTCGACTCCTACCCATTAGTCGCCTCTAACGACAGGCAGGGCCTTCTTGGCACGGAGGTGTCCTTATCACTGCGAGCCGACCGGACACACACACACTCACACACGCACACACACACGCACACACGCACACACACACATACACTCTTTACCTCTCGACTGCTACCTATTAGTCGCCTCTTACGATAGGCAGTGCCTTCTTGCCACGGCCGTGTTCTCTTCTCTGCGAGCCGACCGGACACACACGCACTCACACACACAAATACACACACACTCACACACGCACACACCCGCACACTCACACACACATACACTCTTCACCTCTCGACTCCTACCCATTAGTCGCCTCTAACGACAGGCAGGGCCTTCTTGGCACGGAGGTGTCCTTATCACTGCGAGCCGACCGGACACACACACACTCACACACGCACACACACACGCACACACGCACACACACACATACACTTTTCACCTCTCGACTCCTACCCATTAGTCGCCACTTACGACAGGCAGGGCCTTCTTGCCTCGGCCGTATTCTTATCTCTGCAAGCCGAACAGACACACACACACTCAGACACACACGCACGCACACACGCACACACACGCACACACGCACACACACACATACATACACTCTTCACCTCTCGACTCCTACCAATTAGTCGCCACTTACGACAGGCAGGGCCTTCTTGCCTCGGCCGTATTCTTATCTCTGCAAGCCGAACGGACACACACACACTCACACACACACGCACGCTCACACGCACACACGCACACACGCACACACACACATACACTCTTCACCTCTGGACTCCTACCTATTATTTGCCTCTTACGATAGGCAGGGCTTTCTTGCCTCGGTCGTGCTCTTATCTCTGCAAGCCGAACTAACACACACACATACTCACACACGCACACACACGCACACACGCATACACACATACACTCTTCACCTCTCGACTCCTACTTATTAGTCGCCCCTTACAAGAGGCAGGGCCTTCTTGCCTCGGCCGTATTCTTATCTCTGCAAGCCAAACAGACACACACACATACACACACACGCACACACACGCACACACGCACACACACACATACACTCTTCACCTCTCGACTCCTACCCATTAGTCGCCTCTTACGACAGGCAGGGCCTTCTTGCCACGGCCGTGTTCTTATCTCTGCGAGCCGACTGGACACACACACACTCACACACACAAATACACACACACACTCACACACGCACACACCCGCACACTCACACACACATACACTCTTCACCTCTCGACTCCTACCCATTAGTCGCCTCTTACGACAGGCAGGGCCTTCTTGGCACAGACGTGTCCTTATCACTGCGAGCCGACCGGACACACACACACTCACACACGCACACACACACGCACACACGCACACACACATACACTCTTCACATCTCGACTCCTACCCATTAGTCGCCACTTACGACAGGCAGGGCCTTCTTGCCTCGGCCGTATTCTTATCTCTGCAAGCCGAACGGACACACACACACACTCACACACACACGCACGCACACACGCACACACACGCACATACGCACACACATACATACACTCTTCACCTCTCGACTCCTACCAATTAGTCGCCACTTACGACAGGCAGGGCCTTCTTGCCTCGGCCGTATTCTTATCTCTGCAAGCCGAACGGACACACACACACTCACACACACACGCACGCTCACACGCACACACACACATACACTCTTCACCTCTCGACTGCTACCTATTAGTCGCCTCTTACGATAGGCAGGGCTTTCTTGCCTCGGTCGTGCTCTTATCTCTGCAAGCCGAACTAACACACACACATACTCACACACGCACACACACGCACATACGCATACACACTTACACTCTTCACCTCTCGACTCCTACTTATTAGTCGCCTTTTACAAGAGGCAGGGCCTTCTTGCCTCGGCCGTATTCTTATCTCTGCAAGCCAAATAGACACACACACACATACACTCTTCACCTCTCGACTCCTACCCATTAGTCGCCTCTTAACGACAGGCAGTGCCTTCTTGCCACGGCCGTGTTCTCATCTCTGCGAGCCGACCGGACACACACACACACTGACACACACACATACACACACACACTCACACACGCACGCTCACACGCACACAAACACATACACTCTTCACCTCTCGACTCCAACCCATTATTCTCCTCTTACGACAGGCAGGGACTTCTTGCCACGGCCGTGTTCTTATCTCTGCAAGCCAAACGGACACACACACACCCGCACACACACACACGCACACGCACACGCACACGCACACGCACACGCACACGCACACACTCTCCATCTCTCGACTCCTATTTATTAGTCGCCTCTTACGACAGGCATGGCCTTCTTGCCACCGCTTTTTTCTTATCTCTGCGAGCGAAGGGACACACACACACACATACACGCACACACTCACACACACACACACGCACACACGCACGCATACACGCACACACACATACACTCACACACACAAACACGCACACACGCACACACACATACATTCTTCACCTCTCTAAACCTACCTATTAGTCGCCTCTCACGACAGGCAGGGCCTTCTTGCCTCGGCCGTGTTCTTATTTCTGCAAGACGAACGGACACACACACACATACTCACATACGCACACACGCACGCATACACGCACACACACATACACTCACACACACACACAAACACGTACACACGCACACACATATACATTCTTCACCTCTTGACTCCTACCTATTAGTCGCCTCTTACGACAGGCAGGGCCTTCTTGCCTTGGCCGTGTTCTTATCTCTGCAAGCCAAACGGACACACACACATACTCACACACGCACACACACACGCACACACGCACACACACACATACACTCTTCACCTCTCGACTCCTACCTATTAGTCGCCTCTTACGATAGGCAGGGCCTGCTTGCCTCGGTCGTGTTCTTATTTCTGCAAGCCGAACTAACACACACACATACTCACACACGCCAACACACACGCACACACGCACACACACACATACACTCTTCACCTCTTGACTCCTACTTATTAGTCGCCCATTACAAGAGGCAGGGCCTTCTTGCCTTGGCCGTGTTCTTATCTCTGCAAGCCAAACAGACACACACACACATACACACACACTTACACACGCACACACACGCACACGCACACGCACACACTCTCCACCTCTCGACTCCTATCCATTAGTCGCCTCTTAAGACAGGCAGGGCCTTCTTGCCACGGACGTATACCTATCTCTGCAAACCGAACGGACACACACACACACACTTGCACACATACACACACACACATACACGCTTCACCTCTCGACTCCTACCCATTAGTCGCTCCTTACAGCAAGCATGGCCTTCTTGCCACGGACGTATGCTTATCTCTGCGAGCCGAAGGGATACACACACACATACACACACACATACACACACATACTCACACACACGCACACACGCACACACACATACACTCTTCACCTCTTGACTCCTACCTATTAGTCGGCTCTTACGATAGGCAGGGCCTTCTTGCCTCGGTCGTGCTCTTATCTCTGCAAGCCGAATAGACACACACACACATACACACACACACTCTCACACGCACACACACGCACATACGCACACACATATACACTCTTCACCACTCGACTCCTACCCTCTAGTCGCCTCTTACGACAGGCAGGGCCTTCTTGCCACGGCCGTGTTTTTATCTCTGCGAGCCGACTGGACACACACACTCACACACACAAATACACACACACACACTCACACACGCACACACACGCACACACGCACACTCACACACAAATACACTCTTCACCTCTCGACTCCTACCCATTAGTCGCCTCTTACGACAGGCAGGGCCTTCTTGCCACGGCCGTGTTCTTATCTCTGCGAGCCGACTGGACACACACACACTCACACACACAAATACACACACACACTCACACACGCACACACACGCACACTCACACACACATACACTCTTCACCTCTCGACCCCTACCCATTAGTCGCGTCTTACGACAGGCAGGGCCTTCTTGCCACGGCCGTGTTCTTATCTCTAAGAGCCGACCGGACACACACACACACTCACACACGCACACACACGCTCACACGCACTTACACACATACACTCTTCACCTCTCGACTCCTAAGCATTAGTCGCCGCTTACGACAGGCAGGGCCTTCTTGGCACGGACGTGTCCTTATCACTGCGAGCCGACCGGACACACACACTCACACACGCACACACCCACGCACACACGCACACACACACATACACTCTTCACCTCTCGACTCCTACCAATTAGTCGCCACTTACGACAGGCAGGGCATTCTTGCCTCGGCCGTATTCTTATCTCTGCAAGCCGAACGGACACATACACACTCACACACACAAGCACGCACACACGCACACACATGCACACACACAAAAACACTTTTCACCTCTCGACTCCTACCCATTAGATGCCTCTTACGACAGGCATGGCCTTCTTTCCTCGGCCGTATTCTAATCTCTGCGAGCCGAATGGACACACACGTACATACACACACACACACACTTATACACGCACAAACACACACACACCCACACACGCACACACACACACACACACACACACACATACACTCTTCACCTCTCGACTCCTACCGATAAGTCGCCACTTACGACAGGCAGGGCCTTCTTGCCTCGGCCGTATTCTTATCTCTGCAAGCCGAACGGACACATACACACTCAAACACACAAGTACGCACACACGCACACACACGCACACACACAAAAACACTTTTCACCTCTCGACTCCTACCAATTAGTCGCCACTTACGACAGGCAGGGCCTTCTTGCCTCGGCCGTATTCTTATCTCTGCAAGCCGAACGGACACATACACACTCACACACACACACGCACGCACACACGCACACACACGCACACACACACACACACATACACTCTTCACCTCTCGACTCCTACCAATAAGTCGCCACTTACGACAGACAGGGCCTTCTTGCCTCGGCCGTATTCTTATCTCTGCAAGCCGAACGGACACATACACACTCACACACACAAGCACGCACACACGCACACACACGCACACACACACAAAAACATTTTTTTTTTTTTTTTTTTTTTTTTTTTTTTTTTTTTTTTTTTTTTTTTTTTTTTTTCATTTATTTTAGGATACATATTGACCAGGCATCTAGAGTCTAATCCTGGTCGTAATTTCCTGAAGGGATTGATTAGTTGATACATGCGGTTATTTTTTATAATTAAGTTAAGTTAAACTAACTAATTATATTCTAATGTTAAATCCTAAATCTATAGGCCCTACTCCCCTAATGTAGAGTTATTTGAAAATAAAAGTGTTACGAATTAAACGTCTAACTTTTTATACATACATTCGGCCTCTACGAATGTTACCTAAGACTAACTACTACTATAACTACTTATCTACTATAACCATGATTTCGGCCCGCACCCAAAACGTGAGCCATGCTACTCATCCTCAGGTGCGAACCGCAATCACATGCACTAATCTAAGTTATTCCTATTCTAGTGTTAGTAACATGCAATCGCATGCGTTACATGCAAGTACATGCTTCATGCATTTGTCAGAGCAAGCGCTTGTCGGAAAAAGCGCTATACGGAGAGCCAGTTCACCTCTCTGCAGTTCTGGTGAGCCACAGACCCTTATTCCAAAACTATCAGAGAGGATCCCTTTTATCTACCATCTCTGACTGTATAGTCATAGGTTTTCGATTTTTTATCTATTTATATAAAATAATGTTATTGATAATTTAATGAAATTGTGACTGATTTTTCTCTCTTGGCTGTTAGCTTATCTAGCTATTTGCCTTCTGCTGTTGTAAAGTTCCAGTTGGTGTTTGGATACTTTATTAGCTAGAAGATTTAATAGATTGAAGTGATATTCGCTTCTTATTATTTCTACTATCGTTAGGTTTGATAGTTGTTCTCTTAGTTCCCTTACATCCGCGTATATCTCGCATTCGAATAAGGCATGTTCAGGCGTACCAACTTGTCCACACTCACATAGATTTCCCTCAGCAAGATTGAATCTATGCAGATAGTCAGGATACGGGCCGTGCCCCGTTAAGAAATGCACTAACCCTGGTGTCGGGTTAAAGTACACCGGAATCTCACTCAGTCTCGGTAGAAACTGGTGTAGCCTTCTCGCTTTCGGTGTTTCATCCCATTCATTCTGCCACTGTTGTTTTACGGTATCATGGATACCTCGAATTGTTTGTGTGTTAGCACCAAGTATTTCTTGGGCTTTTTGCGGGTTTTGCTTTTTCAGCCAGTAAGAGCTGGCTCGTTTTCTTATTTCTAGATGGAGTGGCAGAACTCCTGTGAGAACCGTCAAGGCAGAAGTTGACGTCGTGCTAAAGGCTCCAGTCATTCTGACCAGAAAACCTCTTTGCGCTCTGTCAACTTTTTCTCTGTTCTTGACGTTCGAAAGTCTATGTGCCCATACACTGGCTCCGTATCCTACTATGGAAGAAAGAACTGCATTTAGATACACTCTTACTTGATGAAACGGTAACCTGTATTCCCTTTGGGCCAAGCTTGCTATGCAATGCATCAGCCTTGTCGCCTTGTCGCAAACGCTGGTAATGTGTTTACTAAATAGTCTGGACTCGTCAGTGACAATACCCAGATATTTAGTGTTGTTCGTTCTCTTGATAGGTCTTCCATCGATCCTTATTAGGGGATCTCTTTCCAACCTACCTTTTACTAGACTGTAGACCGTTTTCGACTGTGAAATCGTGAGTTTTACTCTCGAAGTCCACGCCGTCACGGCCTCCAGTACGTTATTTGATTTTACCTCGAGTTCTCTTCTGCTATCAGCGTCTACGACCAGCAACAAGTCATCCGCATATGCAATGCATCCAAGCACCTCAGGTGCAACAGTCATTTCATCAAGCAATTTATCCAGCATGAGATCCCAAAAAATGGGACCACATACCGAACCTTGAGGGCATCCTTTTGATATATGCCGAGTCTTTTTGGCATGTGGGCAGCTTAGGCTTGCATACCTATCCTGACAGTAATTTCTGAAGCTTCCGTACAAATCTCCAGGGCACCGCACTTCTCGAAGTCTTTCGAAAAATGCAGGCCACCAGAGATTGTCGAACGCTCCAGAAATGTCAATAAATACCGTCACTACGTATTTGCACTCGCTACTATCGATTATTTCGTAAACCTTGTTTATAGCGTCCTCGGTTGACTTTCCGCTCCTGTACCCATACTGGGCTGGATGCATCCCACTGACATTTCTGATGTCACTTAGCCTTTTACAAAGTAATTTTTCATACAGTTTGCCCATTGTGTTTAGTAAACATATGGGCCTGTATGATTTCGGTTGCATTGGATCTTTATCTTCACCTTTATTTAGTATTATAACATCAGCTTGTTTGAACACATTAGGAAACCTTCTCTGTTTGACGCAATAGTTGTACATAGTTGTTAAATAAGGAACTATCTGCTCGTTCAGTGCTTGAAGCACTTCGACGTGTATATTGTCCGGCCCTGGGGCCTTGCCTCTTTTCATGTTCTTTAGTAGTTCATAGACTTCTGCTGTACTAAACTCTTCAACTCTACTGTCAGGCGTCTCGTACCTTTGTATCATGCCTCTCCTGATTCTTAATTGCTCTTCGGTCTCGTTTTCAAGATTGTCGGGTGGGAGCAGTACATCTAACAGAGTATCTGCTGATTCCTCCCAACTTTCCGTCAACGAGCCGTCGTGCTTTATTAATGTTGATAACATTGTAGGGCTTCGTATTTTATTTGATACAATTTTGTACGGGACCCCCCACACGTCGAGCTGAAGATGTTTTGTAACAAACACTTCCCAACTCTTTGCCTTTGTTTCCGCAATTTCCTCTTTATATGTGTCTTTTAAATTCCTGTATTCATTTAGAAGTTGTTGTCTTTCGAGAAAGATTCGGCATCGTTGGTAACGCTTTCTTGCGTTACGTACTCTGCCTCTCAATCTCGTCAGACTTTCCTTCCAAGCTGTGTTATTTATACCTCTAGACTTCACTAATTTAGGTATGGATTGATCCATCGCTCTTTGAATCGCAACTGTTAGTTGTTTGGCTATGTCATGGACATTGCATCCCTCCCTCATCGGTTGCGGTAGACGGAACACAGTTTTTAAGTGATCCCAGTTAGCTTTTCCTACATTGTATTTCCGCTCAGACATTTCAATATTTTGATTTCTTCTATCGCATATTTCGAAGGTGATAAAGTTGTGGTCGCTGATGGTCGCATGTTCTGTGACCTTCCATCCCTGAACGAGGTTAGCAGCTTTCACATTCGACATCGTAATGTCGATGTTACTCGTTGCCCCCGCTCTGTTTTGGAAGGTTGGTGGATTACCAGCCCTGTTGTGTAGCACTAGTTGTAGTTCATTTATCATGTCCTCAACTAGTGCCCCTTTCTCGTCAGTTTGTGGTGAATTCCACAAGACTGATTTCGCGTTTGCGTCCGCCACAACCACAACTCGCTCATCTTTATATGTTCGGAAGATTTGTTTCATTCTATTGATGTATGTTTGAATGTCTTCGCTGAACTGACAATATAGGTTTGCCACTATAATTTTACCAACCTTAGTTAGTACTTCGACACAGATGCAATGTTCGTCGCTGAATTGACTCAACATGAAGAGTTTCATTCTATTGTTGAAGAGTACGGTGACAGCCATTGGTTGATTTCCACAACTCGCTTTTTGTGCCGTTATAGGCATATGCTGTACTTTACCTTGTTTTGTGTAGGGTTCCTGTAGACAAACTATATCTAAACATTCCTCCTGGGCAAATTTCCTGACTTCGTGCAGTACTGTTGCACTGCGCATGCAGTTAATTTGCCCAACACGAATCCTTAAGGATGTCTGGTGTGTATCTGGCTGTTGGGCCATTTCTGCGTGTAGTCCACAGCTATCCTACCATAGGTCTTTACAAAATCACCGTACAACTCCTCCAAGTCGAATTTCTCACCTCTTCTATCGAATACTGTTTTCAGCAACTGCAACAATACACCCGTGTCAGTTGGAATATTTAGACACTTTAACTGTATTCTATCCACCGCATTTGGAACTGGAAATGTTACCTTATCACCATACGGATGAAGATGCCTGACTGTGTGCCTTAAGGCCGCGACTAGTATGGATGGCTCCTCTAGTCGCGACAGTCTCATATTGGTCTCCATATCTTGATACAGAGCCAATATTCCTTCATCCTTTGGCTTCGGTTGTTCCTTGGTTTCGCTATCGACAGGTTTTCGATTTTTCTTCCTACGAAAGGAAATTAATCGTCGTAGGTCACGCAACCGTTTTGACGGAGTTTTATGCGTTGCGGATTGTCCTACACTTGATGCAGTATCTTCGTGTGTTGATTGCTTATCACAATCCACACTATCGAATTTACTGATCATAGTCGGTTTTCTGGATCTGGCGATCCAGAAGCAACTTGTAGGTTGGACAGTCCTTCGCATTCTCCGTTTTACAGTTACTTTTGCCCCTTGTCTTACAAGGTATGCAAACCTTGGGCTGCTCGACTTTCTTGCAGTCCTTTCTTTCGTGGCCCTCACCACAGTGCGTGCATGCCGTTTCTCTCGTACAATGTTTACTTACATGTCCGAGATCCTGGCATTTCATACATTTTGCGACTACTAAGTAGTCTTTAGCGTTAATGGCATGGAATCCTACATATATTTTATTCTTTATCATGCTGTTTCTTAATTGAGGTGAAACTTCTGCCACATAGTGGACAGTAGCTTTGCCTCTTGGTCCTGTCTTAAAACGTAACTTTATGTTTTTATTAAATTCTGTCTTTGACATTTGTTCAAAGTTCTGTTCCCTTATGCTCTCAAGGATGTCTTCTTCCTTTTCAGAGCTCGGTAAATCATAGAGGATTACCATAGGCCTGCGTTTCCTAGGTTCCTCGCATTTGAAATTTTCTGTTACTGTTTTATTCTGCTTGATTTTATTTAGGTCTTCCTTTGTCGCCATTTCTATGATCAACGCTTTACCTGTAGTTCGCATTTTGTTTATGCGAACTTTGTGCACTCTTGGGTTTATTAATTTAGTAAACTGTTCTTGTACTTTTTTGCCTGATGCCATTTTATCTGATGTTATGAATAATGTATTATCCTCTTTACGCTTTTCTATCTTTACTTGCATATCGCTTTTTGGTACGCCTGCTACAGGTACTGATGCAATTTTAGCATAAGTCATATTTCCCTGTTTACCATTTTCTGTTCTAAGTCTTTCGACTTCTTGTTTCAAAATTTTGTTCTGGCCTGTTAGATTGGCCATTTCCATCGCTAATGTCAATAATCTGGTTTTTAAACCTTCTTTGCCAGCCTTGTTCAGTCTTTTAGATGGATCCATGTCGTTCTCAACGAAGTCCATGAGATCCTGAAATTTTTCTTCCATCGTGCTCTCTTTTTCCGACACGCGCCTGCTTTCACTTAAATTAAGATTCAGACTCGAGCTGAAGCTCGGGTCCTCCTCCTCACACACCGGAGAGACTCTACCGCTAGTGGACGAACCACATGCGGCCAGAGCCTTCTTCCGGGTGTCCATGACACCACTTACTTAAATCTACTACCTACTTACTATAATGTCTTACGCTAAGCACTATTACTTATATACGGGAAAAAGGTGCCGAACTGCACCTGACGAAATGTCCAACTACCACACAAAAATCGTTTTTTAACGGTGTAGCTGTGCACTCTTAGCCCTACCACCGATCTTATTGCGGGAGGACCCCGTCTTATCGCGGTGGAGTGGTTGCCCGCCCCTAACCACGTGGAGGTGGTGCACAGGTCTATCTAGCTACTACCTCGATGCGTTTGTAATTAATAACTAGGTGAAAAAATAATATCTTCTCCCTTTTCAGGGAGGTACAAAAATATTTTCTGAATGCTTCGAACCTTCTTTATAAGGTTAATCACTTGATGCCCGTAGGCCGCTTTCTACTATGATATCACTCTACTTGATATCATAGGCCCTAGGGGCAAAACACACAAAAACACTTTTCACCTCTCGACTCCTACCAATTAGTCGCCACTTACGACAGGCAGGTCCTTCTTGCCACAGCCGTGTTCTTATCTCTGCGAGCCGACCGGACACACACACACTCACACACGCACACACACAAACACACGCACTTACACACATACACTCTTCACCACTCGACTCCTACGCATAAGTCGCCGCTTACGACAGGCAGGGCCTTCTTGGTACGGACGTGTCCTTATCACTGCGAGCCGACCGGACACACACACTCACACACGCACACATACACGCACACACGCACACACACACATACACTCTTCACCTCTCGACTCCTACCCATTAGTCGCCACTTACGACAGGCAGGGCCTTCTTGCCTCGGCCGTATTCTTATCTCTGCAAGCCGAACGGACACACACACACTCACACACACACGCACGCACACACGCACACACACGCACACACGCACACACACACATACACTCTTCACCTCTCGACGCCTACCAATTAGTCGCCACTTACGACAGGCAGTGCCTTCTTGCCTCGGCCGTATTCTTATCTCTGCAAGCCGAACGGACACACACACACTCACACACACACGCACGCTCACACGCACACACACGCACACACGCACACACACACATACACTCTTCACCTCTCGACTCCTACCTATTAGTCGCCTCTTACGATATGCAGGGCTTTCTTGCCTCGGTCGTGCTCTTATCTCTGCAAGCCGAACTAACACACACACATACTCACACACGCACACACACGCACACACGCATACGCACATACACTCTTCACCTCTCGACTCCTACTTATTAGTCGCCCCTTACAAGAGGCAAGGCCTTCTTGCCTCGGCCGTATTCTTATCTCTGCAAGCCAAACAGACACACACACATACACACACACACGCACACACACGCACACACGCACACACACACATACACTCTTCACCTCTCGACTCCTACCCATTAGTCGCCTCTTAACGACAGGCAGTGCCTTCTTGCCACGGCCGTGTTCTCATCTCTGCGAGCCGACCGGACACACACACACACTGACACACACATACACACACACACTCACACACGCACGCACACACGCACACACACACATACACTCTTCACCTCTCGACTCCTACCCATTATTCTCCTCTTACGACAGGCAGGGACTTCTTGCCACGGCCGTGTTCTTATCTCTGCGAGCCGACTGGACACACACACACTCACACACACAAATACACACACACACTCACACACGCACACACACGCACACACGCACACTCACACACAAATACACTCTTCACCTCTCGACTCCTACCCATTAGTCGCCTCTTACGACAGGCAGGGCCTTCTTGCCACGGCCGTGTTCTTATCTCTGCGAGCCGACTGGACACACACACTCACACACACAAATACACACACACACTCACACACACAAATACACACACACACTCACACACGCACACACACGCACACACCCACACTCACACACAAATACACTCTTCACCTCTCGACTCCTACCCATTAGTCGCCTCTTATGACAGGCAGGGCCTTCTTGCCACGGCCGTGTTCTTATCTCTGCGAGCCGACTGGACACACACACACTCACACACCCAAATACACACACACACTCACACAGGCACACACACGCACACTCACACACACATACACTCTTCACCTCTCGACTCCTACCCATTAGGCGCCTCTTACCACAGGCAGGGCCTTCTTGCCACGGCCGTGTTCTTATCTCTGCGAGCCGACTGGACACACACACTCACACACAAAAATACACACACACATTCACACACGCACACACACGCACACACGCACACTCACAGACAAATACACTCTTCACCTCTCGACTCCTACCCATTAGTCGCCTCTTACGACAGGCAGGGCCTTCTTGCCACGGCCGTGTTCTTATCTCTGCGAGCGTACTGGACACACACACACTCACACACACAAATACACACACACACTCACACACGCACACACACGCACACTCACACACACATACACTCTTCACCTCTCGACTCCTACCCATTAGTCGCCTCTTACGACAGGCAGGTCCTTCTTGCCTTGGTCGTGCTCTTATCTCTGCAAGCCGAATGGACACACACACATACACACACACTCTCACACGCACACACACGCACATACGCACACACATAGACACTCTTCACCACTCGACTCCTACCCATTAGTCGCCGCTTACGACAGGCAGGGCCTTCTTGGCACAGACGTGTCCTTATCACTGCGAGCCGACCGGACACACACACTCACACACGCACACACACACGCACACACGCACACACACACATACACTCTTCACCTCTCGACTCCTACCAATTAGTCGCCACTTACGACAGGCAGGGCATTCTTGCCTCGGCCGTATTCTTATCTCTGCAAGCCGAACGGACACATACACACTCACACACACAAGCACGCACACACGACACACGCATACACACAAAAACACTTTTCACCTCTCGACTCCTACCCATTAGTTGCCTCTTACGACAGGCATGGCCTTCTTGGCTCGGCCGTATTCTAATCTCTGCGAGCCGAATGGACACACACATACATACACACACACACTTACACACGCACAAACACACACACACACCCACACACGCACACACACACACACACACATACACTCTTCACCTCTCGACTCCGACCAATTAGTCGCCACTTACGACAGGCAGGGCCTTCGTGCCTCGGCCGTATTTTTATCTCTGCAACCCGAACGGACACATACACACTCACACACACAAGCACGCACACACGCACACACACGCACATACACAAAAACACTTTTCACCTCTCGACTCCTACCAATTAGTCGCCACTTACGACAGGCAGGGCCTTCTTGCCTCGGCCGTATTCTTATCTCTGCAAGCCGAACGGACACATACACACTCACACACACACGCACGCACACACGCACACACACAAATACACTCTTCACCTCTCGACTCCTACCCATTAGTCGCCTCTTACGACAGGCATGGCCTTCTTGCCTCTGCCGTATTCTAATCTCTGCGAGCCGAATGGACACACACAAACATACACACACACACTTACACACGCACAACCACACACACACCCACACACGCACACACTTACGTACCCTCTTCACCTCTCGACTCCTACCCATTAGTCGCCTCTTACGACAGGCAGGGACTTCTTGCCACGGCCGTGTTCTTATCTCTGCAAGCCGAACGGACACACACACACTTATACACAAACACACGCACACAGGCACACACGCACACACGCACACGTACACGCACACGCACACACTCTCCATCTCTCGACTAATATCCATTAGTCGCCTCTTAAGACAGGCAGGGCCTTCTTGCCACGGCCGTGTTCTTATCTCTGCGAGCCGAACGGACACACACACACACACACGCATACACGCACACACGTACGCACACACGCACACACACACATACACTCTTCACCTCTCGACTCCTACCCATTATTCCCCTCTTACGACAGGCAGGGACTTTTTGCCACGGCCGTGTTCTTATCTCTGCAAGCCGAACGGACACACACATACACACGCACACACACACGCACATGCACACGCACACGCACATACGCACACACACATACATTCTTCACCTCTTGACTCCTACCTATTAGTCGTCTCTCATTACAGGCAGGGCCTTCTTGCCTCGGCCGTGTTCTTATCTCTGCAAGCCAAACGGACACACACACATACTCACACACGCACACACACACGCACACACGCACCCACACACATACACTCTTCACCTCTTGACTCCTACCCATTATTCCCCTCTTACGACAGGCAGGGACTTTTTGCCACGGCCGTGTTCTTATCTCTGCAAGCCGAACGGACTTACACACACACGCACACACACACACGCACATGCACACGCACACGCTCACACTCTTCACCTCTCGACTCCTACCCATTATTCTCCTCTTACGACAGGCAGGTACTTCTTGCCACGGCCGTGTTCTTATCTCTGCAAGCCGAACGGACACACAAATACACACACACACTCACACACACACACGCACACACGCACGCACACACGCACACACACATACACTCACACATACACAAACACGCACATACGCACACACACATACATTCTTCACCTCTCGACTCCTACCTATTAGTCGTCTGTCACGACAGGGAGGGCCTTCTTGCCTCGGCCGTGTTCTTATCTCTGCAAGCCGAAGGGACACACACACACATACACACACACACTCACAAACACACACACACTCACGCACGCACACACGCACACACACATACACTCACACACACACAAACACGCACACACGCACACACACATACATTCTTCACCTCTCGACTCCTACCTATTAGTCGCCTCTTACGATAGGCAGGGCCTTCTTGCCTTGGCCGTGTTCTTATCACTGCAAGCCGAACGGACACACACACATACTCACACACGCACACAAACATACACTTTCACCTCTCGACTCCTACCTATTAGTCGCCTCTTAAGGACAGGCAGTGCCTTCTTGCCACGGCCGTGTTCTCATCTCTGCGAGCCGACCGGACACACACACACACACACTGACACACACACATACACATACACACACGCACACACACGCACATACGCACACACACACATACACTCTTCACCACTCGACTCCTACCCATTAGTCGCCTCTTACGACAGGCAGGGCCTTCTTGCCACGGCCGTGTTCTTATCTCTGCGGGCCAACTGGACACACACACACTCACACACACAAATACACACACACACTCACACACGCACACACCCGCACACTCACACACACATACACTCTTCACCTCTCGACTCCTACCCATTAGCCGCCTCTTACAACAGGCAGGGCCTTCTTGCCACGGCCGTGTTCTTATCTCTGCGAGCCGACCGGACACACACACACTCACACACGCACACACACAAACACACGCACTTACACACATACAATTTTCACCTCTCGACTCCTACGCATTAGTCGCCGCTTACGACAGGCAGGGCCTTTTTGCCTCGGCCGTATTCTTATCTCTGCGAGCCGAACGGACACACACACACACACTTGCATACATACACACACACACATGCACGCTTCACCTCTCGACAACCACCCATTATTCGCTCCTTACAGCAAGCATGGCCTTCCTGCCACGGACGTATTCTTATCTCTGCGAGCCGAAGAGATACACACACACATACATACACACATACACACACACACATACTCACACACGCACGCACACACGCACACACACATACACTCACACACACACAAACACGCACACACGCACACACACATACATTCTTCACCTCTCGACTCCTACCTATTAGTCGCCTCTTACGAATAGGCAGGGCCTTCTTGCCTCGGTCGTGCTCTTATCTCTGCAAGCCTAACGGACACACACACACATACACACTCTCACACGCACACACACGCACATACGCACACACATATACACTCTTCACCACTCGACTCCTACCCATTAGTCGCCTCTTACGACAGGCAGGGCCTTCTTGCCACGGCCGTGTTCTTATCTCTGCGGGCCAACTGGACACACATACACTCACACACACAAATACACACACACACTCACACACGCACACACACGCACACACGCACACTCACACACACATACACTCTTCACCTCTCGACTCCTACCCATTAGTCGCCTCTTACGACAGGCAGGGCGTTCTTGCCACGGCCGTGTTCTTATCTCTGCGGGCCGACTGGACACACACACACTCACACACACAAATACACACACACACTCACACACGCACACACCCGCACACTCACACACACATACACTCTTCACCTCTCGACTCCTACCCATTAGCCGCCTCTTACGACAGGCAGGGCCTTCTTGCCACGGCCGTGTTCTTATCTCTGCGAGCCGACCGGACACACACACACTCACACACGCACACACACAAACACACGCACTTACACACATACAATTTTCACCTCTCGACTCCTACGCATTAGTCGCCGCTTACGACAGGCAGGGCCTTCTTGCCTCGGCCGTATTCTTATCTCTGCAAGCCGAACGGACACACACACACTTACACACACACGCACGCACACACGCACACACACGCACACACACATACACTCTTCACCTCTCGACTCCTACCAATTAGTCGCCACTTACGACAGGCAGGGCCTTCTTGCCTCGGCCGTATTCTTATCTCTGCAAGCCGAACGGACACACACACACTTACACACACACGCACGCACACACGCACACACACGCACACACACATACACTCTTCACCTCTCGACTCCTACCTATTAGTCGCCTCTTACGACAGGCAGGGCCCTCTTGCCTTGGCCGTGTTCTTATCTCTGCAAGCCGAACGGACACACACACATACTCACACACGCACACACACACGCACACACGCACACACACACATACACTCTTCACCTCTCGACTCCTACTTATTAGTCGCCCCTTACAAGAGGCAGGGCCTTCTTGCCTCGGCCGTATTCTTATCTCTGCAAGCCAAACAGACACACACACATACACACACACGCACACACACATACATTCTTCACCTCTCGACTCGTACCTATTAGTCGCCTCTTACGACAGGCAGGGCCTTCTTGCCTTGGCCGTGTTCTTATCTCTGCAAGCCGAACGGACACACACACATACTCACACACGCACACACACACGCACACACGCACACACACACATACACTCTTCACCTCTCGACTCCTACCTATTAGCCGCCTCTTACGATAGGCAGGGCCTTCTTGCCTCGGTCGTGTTCTTATTTCTGCAAGCCGAACTAACACACACACATACTCACACACGCACACACGCACGCACACACGCACACACACATACACTCACACACACAAAAACACGCACACATGCACACACACATACACTCTTCACCTCTCGACTCCTACTTATTAGTCGCCCATTACAAGAGGCAGTATTCTTATCTTTGCAAGCCGAACGGACACACACATACTCACACACGCACACACGCACACACACATACACTCACACACACACAAACACGCACACACGCACACACACATACATTCTTCACCTCTCGACTCCTACCTATTAGTCGCCTCTTACGACAGGCAGGGCCTTCTTGCCTTGGCCGTGTTCTTATCTCTGCAAGCCGAACGGACACACACACATACTCACACACGCACACACACACGCACACACGCACACACACACATACACTCTTCACCTCTCGACTGCTACCTATTAGTCGCCTCTTACGATAGGCAGTGCCTTCTTGCCACGGCCGTGTTCTCTTCTCTGCGAGCCGACCGGACACACACGCACTCACACACACAAATACACACACACACTCACACACGCACACACCCGCACACTCACACACACATACACTCTTCACCTCTCGACTCCTACCCATTAGTCGCCTCTAACGACAGGCAGGGCCTTCTTGGCACGGAGGTGTCCTTATCACTGCGAGCCGACCGGACACACACACACTCACACACGCACACACACACGCACACACACACATACACTCTTCACCTCTCGACTGCTACCTATTAGTCGCCTCTTACGATAGGCAGTGCCTTCTTGCCACGGCCGTGTTCTCTTCTCTGCGAGCCGACCGGACACACACGTACTCACACACACAAATACACACACACTCACACACGCACACACCCGCACACTCACACACACATACACTCTTCACCTCTCGACTCCTACCCATTAGTCGCCTCTAACGACAGGCAGGGCCTTCTTGGCACGGAGGTGTCCTTATCACTGCGAGCCGACCGGACACACACACACTCACACACGCACATATACACGCACACACGCACACACACACATACACTTTTCACCTCTCGACTCCTACCCATTAGTCGCCACTTACGACAGGCAGGGCCTTCTTGCCTCGGCCGTATTCTTATCTCTGCAAGCCGAACAGACACACACACACTCAGACACACACGCACGCACACACGCACACACACGCACACACGCACACACACACATACATACACTCTTCACCTCTCGACTCCTACCAATTAGTCGCCACTTACGACAGGCAGGGCCTTCTTGCCTCGGCCGTATTCTTATCTCTGCAAGCCGAACGGACACACACACACTCACACACACACGCACGCTCACACGCACACACGCACACACGCACACACGCACACACACATACACTCTTCACCTCTGGACTCCTACCTATTATTTGCCTCTTACGATAGGCAGGGCTTTCTTGCCTCGGTCGTGCTCTTATCTCTGCAAGCCGAACTAACACACACACATACTCACACACGCACACACACGCACACACGCATACACACATACACTCTTCACCTCTCGACTCCTACTTATTAGTCGCCCCTTACAAGAGGCAGGGCCTTCTTGCCTCGGCCGTATTCTTATCTCTGCAAGCCAAACAGACACACACACACATACACACACACGCACACACACGCACACACGCACACACACACACATACACTCTTCACCTCTCGACTCCTACCCATTAGTCGCCTCTTACGACAGGCAGGGCCTTCTTGCCACGGCCGTGTTCTTATCTCTGCGAGCCGACTGGACACACACACACTCACACACACAAATACACACACACACTCACACACGCACACACCCGCACACTCACACACACATACACTCTTCACCTCTCGACTCCTACCCATTAGTCGCCTCTTACGACAGGCAGGGCCTTCTTGGCACAGACGTGTCCTTATCACTGCGAGCCGACCGGACACACACACACTCACACACGCACACACACACGCACACACGCACACACACACATACACTCTTCACATCTCGACTCCTACCCATTAGTCGCCACTTACGACAGGCACGGCCTTCTTGCCTCGGCCGTATTCTTATCTCTGCAAGCCGAACGGACACACACACACACTCACACACACACGCACGCACACACGCACACACACGCACACACGCACACACACACATACACTCTTCACCTCTCGACTCCTACCAATTAGTCGCCACTTACGACAGGCAGGGCCTTCTTGCCTCGGCCGTATTCTTATCTCTGCAAGCCGAACGGACACACACACACTCACACACACACGCACGCTCACACGCACACACACACATACACTCTTCACCTCTCGACTGCTACCTATTAGTCGCCTCTTACGATAGGCAGGGCTTTCTTGCCTCGGTCGTGCTCTTATCTCTGCAAGCCGAACTAACACACACACATACTCACACACGCACAC
The DNA here is from genome assembly GCF_040954645.1 of Diabrotica undecimpunctata. Taxonomy (NCBI): domain Eukaryota; kingdom Metazoa; phylum Arthropoda; class Insecta; order Coleoptera; family Chrysomelidae; genus Diabrotica; species Diabrotica undecimpunctata. Next base: position 170,595 of record NW_027311892.1, on the reverse strand, counting down.
ACACGCACATACGCATACACACTTACACTCTTCACCTCTCGACTCCTACTTATTAGTCGCCTTTTACAAGAGGCAGGGCCTTCTTGCCTCGGCCGTATTCTTATCTCTGCAAGCCAAATAGACACACACACACATACACTCTTCACCTCTCGACTCCTACCCATTAGTCGCCTCTTAACGACAGGCAGTGCCTTCTTGCCACGGCCGTGTTCTCATCTCTGCGAGCCGACCGGACACACACACACACTGACACACACACATACACACACACACTCACACACGCACGCACACACGCACACAAACACATACACTCTTCACCTCTCGACTCCAACCCATTATTCTCCTCTTACGACAGGCAGGGACTTCTTGCCACGGCTGTGTTCTTATCTCTGCAAGCCAAACGGACACACACACACCCGCACACACACACACGCACACGCACACGCACACGCACACGCACACGCACACGCACACGCACACACTCTCCATCTCTCGACTCCTATTTATTAGTCGCCTCTTACGACAGGCATGGCCTTCTTGCCACCGCTTTTTTCTTATCTCTGCGAGCGAAGGGACACACACACACACATACACGCACACACTCACACACACACACACGCACACACGCACGCATACACGCACACACACATACACTCACACACACAAACACGCACACACGCACACACACATACATTCTTCACCTCTCTAAACCTACCTATTAGTCGCCTCTCACGACAGGCAGGGCCTTCTTGCCTCGGCCGTGTTCTTATTTCTGCAAGACGAACGGACACACACACACATACTCAAATACGCACACACGCACGCATACACGCACACACACATACACTCACACACACACACAAACACGTACACACGCACACACACATACATTCTTCACCTCTTGACTCCTACCTATTAGTCGCCTCTTACGACAGGCAGGGCCTTCTTGCCTTGGCCGTGTTCTTATCTCTGCAAGCCAAACGGACACACACACATACTCACACACGCACACACACACGCACACACGCACACACACACATACACTCTTCACCTCTCGACTCCTACCTATTAGTCGCCTCTTACGATAGGCAGGGCCTGCTTGCCTCGGTCGTGTTCTTATTTCTGCAAGCCGAACTAACACACACACATACTCCCACACGCCAACACACACGCACACACGCACACACACACATACACTCTTCACCTCTTGACTCCTACTTATTAGTCGCCCATTACAAGAGGCAGGGCCTTCTTGCCTTGGCCGTGTTCTTATCTCTGCAAGCCAAACAGACACACACACACATACACACACACTTACACACGCACACACACGCACACGCACACGCACACACTCTCCACCTCTCGACTCCTATCCATTAGTCGCCTCTTAAGACAGGCAGGGCCTTCTTGCCACGGACGTATACCTATCTCTGCAAACCGAACGGACACACACACACACACTTGCACACATACACACACACACATACACGCTTCACCTCTCGACTCCTACCCATTAGTCGCTCCTTACAGCAAGCATGGCCTTCTTGCCACGGACGTATGCTTATCTCTGCGAGCCGAAGGGATACACACACACACATACACACACACATACACACACATACTCACACACACGCACACACGCACACACACATACACTCTTCACCTCTTGACTCCTACCTATTAGTCGGCTCTTACGATAGGCAGGGCCTTCTTGCCTCGGTCGTGCTCTTATCTCTGCAAGCCGAATAGACACACACACACATACACACACACACTCTCACACGCACACACACGCACATACGCACACACATATACACTCTTCACCACTCGACTCCTACCCTCTAGTCGCCTCTTACGACAGGCAGGGCCTTCTTGCCACGGCCGTGTTTTTATCTCTGCGAGCCGACTGGACACACACACTCACACACACAAATACACACACACACACTCACACACGCACACACACGCACACACGCACACTCACACACAAATACACTCTTCACCTCTCGACTCCTACCCATTAGTCGCCTCTTACGACAGGCAGGGCCTTCTTGCCACGGCCGTGTTCTTATCTCTGCGAGCCGACTGGACACACACACACTCACACACACAAATACACACACACACTCACACACGCACACACACGCACACTCACACACACATACACTCTTCACCTCTCGACCCCTACCCATTAGTCGCGTCTTACGACAGGCAGGGCCTTCTTGCCACGGCCGTGTTCTTATCTCTAAGAGCCGACCGGACACACACACATACTCACACACGCACACACACGCTCACACGCACTTACACACATACACTCTTCACCTCTCGACTCCTAAGCATTAGTCGCCGCTTACGACAGGCAGGGCCTTCTTGGCACGGACGTGTCCTTATCACTGCGAGCCGACCGGACACACACACTCACACACGCACACACCCACGCACACACGCACACACACACATACACTCTTCACCTCTCGACTCCTACCAATTAGTCGCCACTTACGACAGGCAGGGCATTCTTGCCTCGGCCGTATTCTTATCTCTGCAAGCCGAACGGACACATACACACTCACACACACAAGCACGCACACACGCACACACATGCACACACACAAAAACACTTTTCACCTCTCGACTCCTACCCATTAGATGCCTCTTACGACAGGCATGGCCTTCTTTCCTCGGCCGTATTCTAATCTCTGCGAGCCGAATGGACACACACGTACATACACACACACACACACACACACTTATACACGCACAAACACACACACACCCACACACGCACACACACACACACACACACACACACATACACTCTTCACCTCTCGACTCCTACCAATAAGTCGCCACTTACGACAGGCAGGGCCTTCTTGCCTCGGCCGTATTCTTATCTCTGCAAGCCGAACGGACACATACACACTTAAACACACAAGTACGCACACACGCACACACACAAAAACACTTTTCACCTCTCGACTCCTACCAATTAGTCGCCACTTACGACAGGCAGGGCCTTCTTGCCTCGGCCGTATTCTTATCTCTGCAAGCCGAACGGACACATAAACACTCACACACACACGCGCACGCACACACGCACACACACGCACACACACACACACACACACATACACTCTTCACCTCTCGACTCCTACCAATAAGTCGCCACTTACGACAGGCAGGGCCTTCTTGCCTCGGCCGTATTCTTATCTCTGCAAGCCGAACGGACACATACACACTCACACACACAAGCACGCACACACGCACACACACGCACACACACACAAAAACACTTTTCACACCTCTCGACTCCTACCAATTAGTCGCCACTTACGACAGGCAGGTCCTTCTTGCCACAGCCGTGTTCTTATCTCTGCGAGCCGACCGGACACACACACACTCACACACGCACACACACAAACACACGCACTTACACACATACACTCTTCACCACTCGACTCCTACGCATAAGTCGCCGCTTACGACAGGCAGGGCCTTCTTGGTACGGACGTGTCCTTATCACTGCGAGCCGACCGGACACACACACTCACACACGCACACATACACGCACACACGCACACACACACATACACTCTTTACCTCTCGACTCCTACCCATTAGTCGCCACTTACGACAGGCAGGGCCTTCTTGCCTCGGCCGTATTCTTATCTCTGCAAGCCGAACGGACACACACACACTCACACACACACGCACGCACACACGCACACACACGCACACACGCACACACACACATACACTCTTCACCTCTCGACGCCTACCAATTAGTCGCCACTTACGACAGGCAGTGCCTTCTTGCCTCGGCCGTATTCTTATCTCTGCAAGCCGAACGGACACACACACACTCACACACACACGCACGCTCACACGCACACACACGCACACACGCACACACACACATACACTCTTCACCTCTCGACTCCTACCTATTAGTCGCCTCTTACGATATGCAGGGCTTTCTTGCCTCGGTCGTGCTCTTATCTCTGCAAGCCGAACTAACACACACACATACTCACACACGCACACACACGCACACACGCATACGCACATACACTCTTCACCTCTCGACTCCTACTTATTAGTCGCCCCTTACAAGAGGCAAGGCCTTCTTGCCTCGGCCGTATTCTTATCTCTGCAAGCCAAACAGACACACACACATACACACACACACGCACACACACGCACACACGCACACACACACATACACTCTTCACCTCTCGACTCCTACCCATTAGTCGCCTCTTAACGACAGGCAGTGCCTTCTTGCCACGGCCGTGTTCTCATCTCTGCGAGCCGACCGGACACACACACACACTGACACACACATACACACACACACTCACCCACGCACGCACACACGCACACACACACATACACTCTTCACCTCTCGACTCCTACCCATTATTCTCCTCTTACGACAGGCAGGGACTTCTTGCCACGGCCGTGTTCTTATCTCTGCGAGCCGACTGGACACACACACACTCACACACACAAATACACACACACACTCACACACGCACACACACGCACACACGCACACTCACACACAAATACACTCTTCACCTCTCGACTCCTACCCATTAGTCGCCTCTTACGACAGGCAGGGCCTTCTTGCCACGGCCGTGTTCTTATCTCTGCGAGCCGACTGGACACACACACACTCACACACACAAATACACACACACACTCACACACGCACACACACGCACACACCCACACTCACACACAAATACACTCTTCACCTCTCGACTCCTACCCATTAGTCGCCTCTTATGACAGGCAGGGCCTTCTTGCCACGGCCGTGTTCTTATCTCTGCGAGCCGACTGGACACACACACACTCACACACCCAAATACACACACACACTCACACAGGCACACACACGCACACTCACACACACATACACTCTTCACCTCTCGACTCCTACCCATTAGGCGCCTCTTACCACAGGCAGGGCCTTCTTGCCACGGCCGTGTTCTTATCTCTGCGAGCCGACTGGACACACACACTCACACACAAAAATACACACACACATTCACACACGCACACACACGCACACACGCACACTCACAGACAAATACACTCTTCACCTCTCGACTCCTACCCATTAGTCGCCTCTTACGACAGGCAGGGCCTTCTTGCCACGGCCGTGTTCTTATCTCTGCGAGCGTACTGGACACACACACACTCACACACACAAATACACACACACACTCACACACGCACACACACGCACACTCACACACACATACACTCTTCACCTCTCGACTCCTACCCATTAGTCGCCTCTTACGACAGGCAGGTCCTTCTTGCCTTGGTCGTGCTCTTATCTCTGCAAGCCGAATGGACACACACACATACACACACACTCTCACACGCACACACACGCACATACGCACACACATAGACACTCTTCACCACTCGACTCCTACCCATTAGTCGCCGCTTACGACAGGCAGGGCCTTCTTGGCACAGACGTGTCCTTATCACTGCGAGCCGACCGGACACACACACTCACACACGCACACACACACGCACACACGCACACACACACATACACTCTTCACCTCTCGACTCCTACCAATTAGTCGCCACTTACGACAGGCAGGGCATTCTTGCCTCGGCCGTATTCTTATCTCTGCAAGCCGAACGGACACATACACACTCACACACACAAGCACGCACACACGCACACACACGCATACACACAAAAACACTTTTCACCTCTCGACTCCTACCCATTAGTTGCCTCTTACGACAGGCATGGCCTTCTTGGCTCGGCCGTATTCTAATCTCTGCGAGCCGAATGGACACACACATACATACACACACACACTTACACACGCACAAACACACACACACACCCACACACGCACACACACACACACACACACACACACATACACTCTTCACCTCTCGACTCCGACCAATTAGTCGCCACTTACGACAGGCAGGGCCTTCTTGCCTCGGCCGTATTTTTATCTCTGCAACCCGAACGGACACATACACACTCACACACACAAGCACGCACACACGCACACACACGCACACACACAAAAACACTTTTCACCTCTCGACTCCTACCAATTAGTCGCCACTTACGACAGGCAGGGCCTTCTTGCCTCGGCCGTATTCTTATCTCTGCAAGCCGAACGGACACATACACACTCACACACACACGCACGCACACACGCACACACACAAATACACTCTTCACCTCTCGACTCCTACCCATTAGTCGCCTCTTACGACAGGCATGGCCTTCTTGCCTCTGCCGTATTCTAATCTCTGCGAGCCGAATGGACACACACAAACATACACACACACACACTTACACACGCACAACCACACACACACCCACACACGCACACACTTACGTACCCTCTTCACCTCTCGACTCCTACCCATTAGTCGCCTCTTACGACAGGCAGGGACTTCTTGCCACGGCCGTGTTCTTATCTCTGCAAGCCGAACGGACACACACACACTTATACACAAACACACGCACACAGGCACACACGCACACACGCACACGTACACGCACACGCACACACTCTCCATCTCTCGACTAATATCCATTAGTCGCCTCTTAAGACAGGCAGGGCCTTCTTGCCACGGCCGTGTTCTTATCTCTGCGAGCCGAACGGACACACACACACACACACGCATACACGCACACACGTACGCACACACGCACACACACACATACACTCTTCACCTCTCGACTCCTACCCATTATTCCCCTCTTACGACAGGCAGGGACTTTTTGCCACGGCCGTGTTCTTATCTCTGCAAGCCGAACGGACACACACATACACACGCACACACACACGCACATGCACACGCACACGCACATACGCACACACACATACATTCTTCACCTCTTGACTCCTACCTATTAGTCGTCTCTCATTACAGGCAGGGCCTTCTTGCCTCGGCCGTGTTCTTATCTCTGCAAGCCGAACGGACACACACACATACTCACACACGCACACACACACGCACACACGCACCCACACACATACACTCTTCACCTCTTGACTCCTACCCATTATTCCCCTCTTACGACAGGCAGGGACTTTTTGCCACGGCCGTGTTCTTATCTCTGCAAGCCGAACGGACACACACACACGCACACACACACACGCACATGCACACGCACACGCTCACACTCTTCACCTCTCGACTCCTACCCATTATTCTCCTCTTACGACAGGCAGGTACTTCTTGCCACGGCCGTGTTCTTATCTCTGCAAGCCGAACGGACACACAAATACACACACACACTCACACACACACACGCACACACGCACGCACACACGCACACACACATACACTCACACATACACAAACACGCACATACGCACACACACATACATTCTTCACCTCTCGACTCCTACCTATTAGTCGTCTGTCACGACAGGGAGGGCCTTCTTGCCTCGGCCGTGTTCTTATCTCTGCAAGCCGAAGGGACACACACACACATACACACACACACTCACAAACACACACACACTCACGCACGCACACACGCACACACACATACACTCACACACACACAAACACGCACACACGCACACACACATACATTCTTCACCTCTCGACTCCTACCTATTAGTCGCTTCTTACGATAGGCAGGGCCTTCTTGCCTTGGCCGTGTTCTTATCACTGCAAGCCGAACGGACACACACACATACTCACACACGCACACAAACATACACTTTCACCTCTCGACTCCTACCTATTAGTCGCCTCTTAAGGACAGGCAGTGCCTTCTTGCCACGGCCGTGTTCTCATCTCTGCGAGCCGACCGGACACACACACACACTGACACACACACATACACATACACACACGCACACACACGCACATACGCACACACACACATACACTCTTCACCACTCGACTCCTACCCATTAGTCGCCTCTTACGACAGGCAGGGCCTTCTTGCCACGGCCGTGTTCTTATCTCTGCGGGCCAACTGGACACACACACACTCACACACACAAATACACACACACACTCACACACGCACACACCCGCACACTCACACACACATACACTCTTCACCTCTCGACTCCTACCCATTAGCCGCCTCTTACAACAGGCAGGGCCTTCTTGCCACGGCCGTATTCTTATCTCTGCGAGCCGACCGGACACACACACACTCACACACGCACACACACAAACACACGCACTTACACACATACAATTTTCACCTCTCGACTCCTACGCATTAGTCGCCGCTTACGACAGGCAGGGCCTTTTTGCCTCGGCCGTATTCTTATCTCTGCGAGCCGAACGGACACACACACACACACTTGCATACATACACACACACACATGCACGCTTCACCTCTCGACAACCACCCATTATTCGCTCCTTACAGCAAGCATGGCCTTCCTGCCACGGACGTATTCTTATCTCTGCGAGCCGAAGAGATACACACACACATACATACACACATACACACACACACACACATACTCACACACGCACGCACACACGCACACACACATACACTCACACACACACAAACACGCACACACGCACACACACATACATTCTTCACCTCTCGACTCCTACCTATTAGTCGCCTCTTACGAATAGGCAGGGCCTTCTTGCCTCGGTCGTGCTCTTATCTCTGCAAGCCTAACGGACACACACACACATACACACTCTCACACGCACACACACGCACATACGCACACACATATACACTCTTCACCACTCGACTCCTACCCATTAGTCGCCTCTTACGACAGGCAGGGCCTTCAAGCCACGGCCGTGTTCTTATCTCTGCGGGCCAACTGGACACACATACACTCACACACACAAATACACACACACACTCACACACGCACACACACGCACACACGCACACTCACACACACATACACTCTTCACCTCTCGACTCCTACCCATTAGTCGCCTCTTACGACAGGCAGGGCGTTCTTGCCACGGCCGTGTTCTTATCTCTGCGGGCCGACTGGACACACACACACTCACACACACAAATACACACACACACTCACACACGCACACACCCGCACACTCACACACACATACACTCTTCACCTCTCGACTCCTACCCATTAGCCGCCTCTTACGACAGGCAGGGCCTTCTTGCCACGGCCGTGTTCTTATCTCTGCGAGCCGACCGGACACACACACACTCACACACGCACACACACAAACACACGCACTTACACACATACAATTTTCACCTCTCGACTCCTACGCATTAGTCGCCGCTTACGACAGGCAGGGCCTTCTTGCCTCGGCCGTATTCTTATCTCTGCAAGCCGAACGGACACACACACACTTACACACACACGCACGCACACACGCACACACACGCACACACACATACACTCTTCACCTCTCGACTCCTACCAATTAGTCGCCACTTACGACAGGCAGGGCCTTCTTGCCTCGGCCGTATTCTTATCTCTGCAAGCCGAACGGACACACACACACTTACACACACACGCACGCACACACGCACACACACGCACACACACATACACTCTTCACCTCTCGACTCCTACCTATTAGTCGCCTCTTACGACAGGCAGGGCCCTCTTGCCTTGGCCGTGTTCTTATCTCTGCAAGCCGAACGGACACACACACATACTCACACACGCACACACACACGCACACACGCACACACACACATACACTCTTCACCTCTCGACTCCTACTTATTAGTCGCCCCTTACAAGAGGCAGGGCCTTCTTGCCTCGGCCGTATTCTTATCTCTGCAAGCCAAACAGACACACACACATACACACACACGCACACACACGCACACACGCACACACACACATACACCCTTCACCTCTCGACTCCTACCCATTAGTCGCCTCTTAACGACAGGCAGTGCCTTCTTGCCTCGGCCGTGTTCTCATCTCTGCGAGCCGACCGGACACACACACACACTGACACACACACACACATACCTATTACTCGCCTCTCACGACAGGCAGGGCCTTCTTGCCTCGGCCGTGTTCTTATCTCTGCAAGACGAACGGACACACATACATACTTACACACGCACACACGCACGCACACACGCACACACACATACACTCACACACACACAAACACGCACACACGCACACACACATACATTCTTCACCTCTCGACTCCTACCTATTAGTCGCCTCTTACGAATAGGCAGGGCCTTCTTGCCTCGGTCGTGCTCTTATCTCTGCAAGCCGAACGGACACACACACACATGCACACTCTCACACGCATACACACGCACATACGCACACACATATACACTCTTCACCACTCGACTCCTACCCATTAGTCGCCTCTTACGACAGGCAGGGCCTTCTTGCCACGGCCGTGTTCTTATCTCTGGGGGCCGACTGGACACACACACTCACACACACAACTACACACACACACTCACACACACAAATACACACACACACTCACACACGCACACACCCGCACACTCACACACACATACACTCTTCACCTCTCGACTCCTACCCATTAGCCGCCTCTTACGACAGGCAGGGCCTTCTTGCCACGGCCGTGTTCTTATCTCTGCGAGCCGACCGGACACACACACTCACACACGCACACACACAAACACACGCACTTACACACATACACTCTTCACCTCTCGACTCCTACCCATTATTCTCCTCTTACGACAGGCAGGGACTTCTTGCAACGGCCGTGTTTTTATCTCTGCAAGCCAAACAGACACACACACACACGCACACACACACACGCACACGCACACGCACACGCACACACTCTCCACCTCTCGACTCCTATCCATTAGTCGCCTCTTACGACAGGCATGGCCTTCTTGCCACCGCTTTTTTCTTATCTCTGCGAGCGAAGGGACACACACACACACACACATACACACACACACTCACACACACACACGCACACACGCACTCACACACGCACACACACATACACTCACACACACACAAACACGCACACACGCACACACACATACATTCTTCACCTCTCTAATCCTACCTATTAGTCGCCTCTCACGACAGGCAGGACCTTCTTGCCTCGGCCGTGTTCTTATTTCTGCAAGACGAACGGACACACACACATACTCACACACGCACACACGCACGCACACACGCACACACACATACACTCACACACACACAAACACGTACACACGAACACACACATACATTCTTCACCTCTCGACTCCTACCTATTAGTCGCCTCTTACGACAGGCAGGGCCTTCTTGCCTTGGCCGTGTTCTTATCTCTGCAAGCCGAACGGACACACACACACATACTCACACACGCACACACAGACGCTCACACACACACACACATACACTCTCCACCTCTCGACTCCTATCCACTAGTCGCCTCTTAAGACAGGCAGGGCCTTCTTGCAACGAACGCATTCTTATCTCTGCGAGCCGAACGGACACACACACACACTCACACACAAACACACACAGGCAAGCACACATACACTATTCACCTCTCGACTTCTACCCATTATTCTCCTCTTACGACAGGCAGGGACTTCTTGCCACGGCCGTGTTCTTATCTCTGCAAGCCGAACGGACACACACACACGCACACACAAACACACGCACACAGGCACACACGCACACACGCACACGCACACCCACACGCACACACTCTCCACCTCTCGATTCCTATCCATTAGTCGCCTCTTAAGACAGGCAGGGCCTTCTTCCACGGACGTATTCTTATCTCTGCGAGCCGAGCGGACACACACACACACGCACAGACAAACACATGCACACAGGCACACACGCACACACGCACACGTACACGCACACGCACACACTCTCCACCTCTCGACTCCTATCCATTAGTCGCCTCTTAAGACAGGCAGGGCCTTCTTGCCTCGGCCGTATTCTTATCTCTGCAAGCCAAACGGCCACACACATACACACATACACACACACACTCACACACGCACAAACACATGCACACACACACACAGACACATTCACTCTTCACCTCTCGACTCCTATTCATTAGTCGCCTCTTACAACAGGCAGGGCCTTCTTGCCACGGACGTATTCTTATCTCTGCGAGCCAAACGGACACACACACACACGCACAGACAAACACACGCACACAGGCACACACGCACACACGCACACGTACACGCACACGCACACACTCTCCACCTCTCGACTCCTATCCATTAGTCGCCTCTTAAGACAGGCAGGGCCTTCTTGCCTCGGCCGTATTCTTATCTCTGCAAGCCAAACGGACACACACACACACACACACTCACACACACATACACACACACTCACACACGCACACACACACGCGCACACACGCACACATGCACATACATACACTCTCCACCTCTCGACTCCTAGCCATTAGTCGCCTCTTACGACAGGCAGGGCCTTCTTGCCACCGCCGTATTCTTATCTCTGCGAGCCGAACGGACACACACACACACACTCACACACACATACACACACACTCACACACGCACACACACACGCGCACACACGCACACATGCACATACATACACTCTCCACCTCTCGACTCCTAGCCATTAGTCGCCTCTTACGACAGGCAGGGCCTTCTTGCTACGGTCGTGTTTCACCTATGCGAGACATACAGACACACACACTTACACACACACCTACACACTTCACCTCTCGACTCCTACCCATTAGTCGCCTCTTACGACAGGCATGGCCTTCTTGCCACCGCCGTATTCTTTTCTCTGCGAGTCAAACGGACACATACACACACTCACATACACACACACGCACACACACACACACATACACACACGCACACACACACACACACACACACACACAAATACACTCTTCACCCCTCGACTCCTACTCATTAGTCGCCTCTTACGACAAGCATGGCCTTCTTGCCTCGGCCGTATTCTTATCTCTGCGAGCCGAACGGACACACACATAGATACACACACACACTCACACACGCACACACACACGAACATACACACACACAAGTACACTCTTTACCTCTCGACTCCTACCCATTAGTCGCTTCTTACAGCAGGCATGGCCTTCTTGCCACAGCCGTATTCTTATCTCTGCGAGCCGAAGGGACACACAAACACACGCACACACACACAAACATTCTTTACCTCTCGACTCCTACCCATTAGTCGCCTCTTACGACAGGCATGGCCTTCTTGCCACTGCTGTATTCTTATCTCTGCGAGCCAAAGGACACACACACACACATACTCACACACGCACACACACACACGCACAGACGCACACACACATACACTCCTCACCTTTTTACTCCTACCCATTAGTCGCCTCTTGGGACAGGCAGGACTTTCTTCCCACGGCCGTGTTCGTGTCTCTGCGAGCCGAACAGACACACACACACACTCACACACACACACACGCACACACAGACACATACACTCTTCACCTCTCGACTCCTACCCATTAGTCGCCTCTTTCGACAAGCAGGGCCTTTTTGCAACGGCCGTGTTCTTATCTCTGCGAGCCATACAGACACACATACACACTCACACACACAGACACCTACACTCTTTACCTCTCGACTCCTACCTATTACTCGCCCCTTACGACAGGCAGGGCATTCTTGCCTCGGCTGTATTCTTATCTCTGCAGGCCAAACGGACACATATACTTACACACACACGCACACACGCACACACACACATACACTCTTCACCTCTCGACTCCTACCCATTAGTCGTCTCTTACGACAGGCAGGGCCTTTTTGCCACAGCCGTGTTTTTATCTCTGCGAGCCATATAGACACACACACACACACTCACACACACACACACCTAAACTCTTCACCTCTCGACTCTTACCTATTACTCGCTTCTTACGACAGGCAGGGCCTTCTTGCCTCGGCTGTGTTCTTATCTCTGCAAGCCGAACGGACACACATACATACACAAACACTCACACACGCATACACACATGCACACACACACACACACATAAACTCTTCACCTCTCCACTACTACCCATTAGTCGCCTCTTTCGACAGGCAGGGCCTTTTTGACACGGCCGTGTTCTTATCTTTGCGAGCCATACAGACACACATACACACTCACACACACACACCTACACTCTTCACCTCTCGACTCCTACCTATTACTCGCACCTTACGACAGGCAGGGCCTTCTTGCCTCGGCTGTATTCTTATCTCTGCAGGCCGAACGGACACACATACATACACACACACTCACACACGCACACACACACACACACTCACACACACACGCACACACACACACACATACACTCTTCACCTCTCGACTCCTACCCATTAGTCGCCTCTTAGGACAGGCAGGGCTTCTTGCCACGGCCGTATTCTTATCTCTGCGAGCCGAACGGACACACACACACACTCACACACGCACACACGCACACACACACACATACACTCTTCACCTCTCGACTCCTACCCATTAGTCGTCTCTTACGACAGGCAGGGCCTTTTTGCCACGGCCGTATTTTTACCTCTGCGAGCCATACAGAAAAACACACACACACACACTCCAACCACACACACACACACCTAAACTCTTCTAAACGACAGGCAGGGCCTTCTTGCCACGGCTGTATTCTTATCTCAGCAAGCCGAACGGACACACACACACATACACTCACACACGCACACACACACTCTCACACACAGGTACACTCTTCAACTCGCGACTCCTACCCATTAGTTGCTCCTTCCAGCAGGCATGGCCTTCTTGCCACGGCCGTATTCGTACCTCTGCGAGCAGAAGAGACACGCACACACACACACATACACATACACACACACACACGCGCGCACACACACACATACACTCTTCACCTCTCGACTCCTACCCATTAATCTCCTCTTACGACAGGCAGAGCCTTCTTGCCACGGCCGTGTTTATATCTCTGCGAGCCGACCTGACACACACACACATACACATACACACACACACACGCGCGCACACACACACATACACTCTTCACCTCTCGACTCCTACCCATTAATATCCTCTTACGACAGGCAGGGCCTTCTTGCCACGGACGTATTCTTATCTCTGCGAGCCGAACGGACACACACACACACACAATCGCACACACACACATACACGCTTCACCTCTCGACTCCTACCCATTGGTCGCCTCTTACGACATTAAGGGACTTTTTGCCACGGCCGTGTTCTTATCTCTGCGAGCCGAACGGACACACACACACACACACACAATCGCACACACACACATACACGCTTCACCTCTCGACTCCTACCCATTGGTCGCCTCTTACGACATTAAGGGACTTTTTGCCACGGCCGTGTTCTTATCTCTGCGAGCCGAACGGACACACACACATACTCACACACGCACACACACACGCACACACGCACACAAACATACACTCTTCACCTCTCGACTCCTACCTATTAGTCGCCTCTTACGATAGGCAGGGACTTCTTGCCTCGGTCGTGTTCTTATCTCTGCGAGCCGAACGGACACACACACATACTCACACACGCACACACACACGCACACACGCACACAAACATACACTCTTCACCTCTCGACTCCTACCTATTAGTCGCCTCTTACGATAGGCAGGGACTTCTTGCCTCGGTCGTGTTCTTATCTCTGCAAGCCGAACTAACACACACACATACTCACACACGCACACACACACACGAACACAAGCACACACACACATACGCATTTCACCTCTCGACTCCTACCTATTAGTAGCCTCTTACGATAGGCAGGGCCTTCTTGCCTCGGTCGTGTTCTTATCTCTGCAAGCCGAACTAACACACACACATACTTACACACGCACACACACGCACACACGCACACAAACATACGCTCTTCACCTCTCGACTCCTACCTATTAGTCGCCTCTTACGATAGGCAGGGCCTTCTTGCCTCGGTCGTGTTCTTATCTCTGCAAGCCGAACTAACACACACACATACTCACACACGCACACACACACGCACACACGCACACACACATACGCTTTTCACCTCTCGACGCCTACTTATTAGTCGCCCACTCTTCGCCTCTCGACTCCTATCCATTAGTCGCCCCGTACGATTTGCATCGCTTTCTTGCCACGGCTGTTTTCTTATCTGTGCGAGCCGAAGGGACACACACACATACATACACACACACTCACAAATACACACACACACGCACACACACACCCACATACACTCACACACACACAAACACGCCCACACGCACCCACACATACATTCTTCACCTCTCGACTCCTACCTATTAGTCGCCTCTTACGATATGCAGGGCCTTCTTGCCTCAGTCGTGTTCTTATTTCTGCAAGCCGAACTAACACACACACATACTCACACACGCACACACACACGCACACACTCACACACTCACATACACACACACTTAAACACGAACGCACACGTACACGCACACACTCTCCAGCTCTCGACTCCTATCCATTCGTCGCCTCTTACGACAGGCAGGGCCTTCTTGCTACGGACGTGTTCTTATCACTGCGAGCCAAACGGACACACACACACACACACTCGCACACACACATACACACACATACACGCTTCACCTCTCGACTCCTACCCATTAGTCGCCTCTTACGACATTCAGGGACTTCTTGCCACGGCCGTGTTCTTATCTCTGCGAGCCGAACGGACATACACACACTCACACACACACACACACACGCACACACGCACACACACGCACCCACGCACACGCACACGCACACGCACACACTCTCCACCTCTCGACTCCTATCCATTAGCCGCCTGTTAAGACAGGCAGGGCCTTCTTGCCACGGCCATAATCTTATCTCTGCGAGCCGAACGGACAAACACACACACTCACACACACACACACATACACTCTTCACCTCTCGACTCCTACCTATTAGTCGCCTCTTACGACAGGCAGGGCCTTCTTGCCACGGCCGTGTTCTCATTTCAGCGAGCCGACCGGACACACACACACACGCACACACAAACACAAGCACACAGGCACAAACGCACACACGCACACGTACACGCACACGCACACACTCTCCACCTCTCGACTCCTACCCATTAGTCGCCTCTTAACGACAGGCAGTGCCTTCTTGCCACGGCCGTGTTCTCATCTCTGCGAGCCGACCGGACACACACACACTCACACACACAAATACACACACACACTCACACATGCACACACCCGCACACTCACACACACATACACTCTTCACCTCTCGACTCCTACCCATTAGTCGCCTCTAACGACAGGCAGGGCCTTCTTGGCACGGAGGTGTCCTTATCACTGCGAGCCGACCGGACACACACACACTCACACACGCACACACACACGCACACACGCACACACACACATACACTCTTCACCTCTCGACTCGTACCTATTATTTGCCTCTTACGATAGGCAGGGCTTTCTTGCCTCGGTCGTGCTCTTATCTCTGCAAGCCGAACTAACACACACACATACTCACACACGCACACACACGCACACACGCACACACAAACACATACACTCTTCACCTCTCGACTCCTACCCATTAGTCGCCTCTTAACGACAGGCAGTGCCTTCTTGCCACGGCCGTGTTCTCATCTCTGCGAGCCGACCGGACACACACACACACTAACACACATACACACACACACTCACACACGCACGCACACACGCACACACACGCACACACTCTCCACCTCTCGACTCCTATCCATTAGTCGCCTCTTACGACAGGCATGGCCTTCTTGCCACCGCTTTTTTCTTATCTCTGCGAGCGAAGGGACACACACACACACACACGCACACGCGCACGCACACACGCACACACACATACACTCACACACACACACAAACACGCACACACGCACACACACATACATTCTTCACCTTTCTAATCCTACCTATTAGTCGCCTCTCACGACAGGCAGGGCCTTCTTGCCTCGGCCGTGTTCTTATTTCTGCAAGACGAACGGACACACACACATACTCACACACGCACACACGCACGCACACACGCACACACACATACACTCACACACACACAAACACGTACACACGCACACACACATTCATTCTTCACCTCTCGACTCCTACCTATTAGTCGCCTCTTACGACAGGCAGGGTCTTCTTGCCTTGGCCGTGTTCTTATCTCTGCAAGCCGAACGGACACACACACATACTCACACACGCACACACACGCACACACGCACACACACACATACACTCTTCACCTCTCGACTCCTACCTCTTAGTCGCCTCTTACGATAGGCAGGGCCTGCTTGCCTCGGTCGTGTTCTTATTTCTGCAAGCCGAACTAACACACACACATACTCACACACGCACACACACACACACACGCACACACGCACACACACACATACACTCTTCACCTCTTGACTCCTACTTATTAGTCGCCCATTACAAGAGGCAGGGCCTTCTTGCCTTGGCCGTATTCTTATCTCTGCAAGCCAAACAGACACACACACATACACACACACTTACACACGCACACACACGCACACGCACACGCACACACTCTCACCCTCTCGACTCCTATCCATTAGTCGCCTCTTAGGACAGGCAGGGCCTTCTTGCCACGGACGTATACCTATCTCTGCAAACCGAACGGACACACACACACACTTGCACACATACACACACATACACGCTTCACCTCTCGACTCCTACCCATTAGTCGCTCCTTACAGCAAGCATGGCCTTCTTGCCACGGACGTATGCTTATCTCTGCGAGCCGAAGGGATACACACACATACACACACACATACACACACATACTCACACACACGCACACACGCACACACACACATACACTCTTCACCTCTTGACTCCTACCTATTAGTCGGCTCTTACGATAGGCAGGGCCTTCTTGCCTCGGTCGTGCTCTTATCCCTGCAAGCCGAATGGACACACACACACAAACACACACACACACTCACACGCACACACACGCACATACGCACACACATATACACTCTTCACCACTCGACTCCTACCCATTAGTCGCCTCTTACGACAGGCAGGGCCTTCTTGCCACGGCCGTGTTCTTATCTCTGCGAGCCGACTGGACACACACTCACACACGCAAATACACACACACACTCACACACGCACACACACGCACACACGCACACTCACACACAAATACACTCTTCACCTCTCGACCCCTACCCATTAGTCGCCTCTTACGACAGGCAGGGCCTTCTTGCCACGGCCGTGTTTTTATCTCTGCGAGCCGACTGGACACACACTCACACACACAAATACACACACACACTCACACACGCACACACACGCACACACGCACACTCACACACAAATACACTCTTCACCTCTCGACTCCTACCCATTAGTCGCCTCTTACGACAGGCAGGGCCTTCTTGCCACGGCCGTGTTCTTATCTCTGCGAGCTGACTGGACACACACTCACACACACAAATACACACACACACTTACACACGCACACACACACACACACACCCACGCACACACGCACACACACACATACACTCTTCACCTCTCGACCCCTACCCATTAGTCGCCTCTTACGACAGGCAGGGCCTTCTTGCCACGGCCGTGTTCTTATCACTGAGAGCCGACCGGACACACACACACACACACTCACACACGCACACACACGCTCACACGCACTTACACACATACACTCTTCACCTCTCGACTCCTACGCATTAGTCGCCGCTTACGACAGGCAGGGCCTTCTTGGCACGGACGTGTCCTTATCACAGCGAGCCGACCGGACACACACACTCACACACGCACGCACACACGCACACACATGCACACACAAGAACACTTTTCACCTCTCGACTCCTACCCATTAGTTGCCTCTAACGACAGGCATGGCCTTTTTGCCTCGGCCGTATTCTAATCTCTGCGACCCGAATGGACACACACATACATACACACACACACTTACACACGCACAAACACACACACACCCACACACGCACACACATACACACACATACACTCGTCACCTCTCGACTCCTACCAATAAGTCGCCACTTACGACAGCCAGGGCCTTCTTGCCTCGGCCGTATTCTTATCTGTGCAAGCCGAACGGACACATACACACACACACACAAGCACGCACACAGGCACACACACGCACACACACAAAAACACTTTTCACCTCTCGACTCCTACCAATTAGTCGCCACTTACGACAGGCAGGGCCTTCTTGCCCCGGCCGTATTCTTATCTCTGCAAGCCGAACGGACACATACACACTCACACACACACGCACGCACACACGCACACACACGCACACACACAAAAACACTTTTCACCTCTCGACTCTTACCCATTAGTCGCCTCTTACGACAGGAAGGGCCTTCTTGCCACGGCCGTGTTCTTATCTCTGCGAGCCGACCGGACACACACACACACTCACACACGCACACACACAAACACACGCACTTACACACATACACTCTTCACCACTCGACTCCTACGCAATAGTCGCCACTTACGACAGGCAGGGCCTTCTTGCCTCGGCCGTATTCTTATCTCTGCAAGCCGAACGGACACACACACACTCACACACACACGCACGCTCACACGCACACACATGCGCACACGCACACACACACACATACACTCTTCACCTCTCGACTCCTACCTATTAGGCGCCTCTTACGATAGGCAGGGCTTTCTTGCCTCGGTCGTGCTCTTATCTCTGCAAGCCGAACTAACACACACACATACTCACACACGCACACACACGCACACACGCATACACACATACACTCTTCACCTCTCGACTCCTATTTATTAGTCGCCCTTTACAAGAGGCAAGGCCTTCTTGCTTCGGCCGTATTCTTATCTCTGCAAGCCAAACAGACACACACACACACATACACTCTTCACCTCTCGACTCCTACCCATTAGTCGCCTCTTAACGACAGGCAGTGCCTTCTTGCCACGGCCGTGTTCTCATCTCTGCGAGCCGACCAGACACACACACACACTGACACACACACATACACACACACACTTACACACGCACGCACACACGCACACAAACACATACACTCTTCACCTCTCGACTCCTACCCATTATTCTCCTCTTACGACAGGCAGGGACTTCTTGCCACGGCCGTGTTCTTATCTCTGCAAGCCAAACGGACACACACACACACACGCACACACACATACACGCACACGCACACGCACACGCACACGCACACGCACACACTCTCCATCTCTCGACTCCTATCCATTAGTCGCCTCTTACGACAGGCATGGCCTTCTTGCCACCGCTTTTTTCTTATCTCTGCGAGCGAAGGGACACACACACACACATACACACACACACACTCACACACACACGCACACACGCACGCATACACGCACACACACATACACTCACACACACACAAACACGCACACACGCACACACACATACATTCTTCACCTCTCTAATCCTACCTATTAGTCGCCTCTCACGACAGGCAGGGCCTTCTTGCCTCGGCCGTGTTCTTATTTCTGCAAGACGAACGGACACACACACACATACTCACATACGCACACACGCACGCATACACGCACACACACATACACTCACACACACACACAAACACGTACACACGCACACACACATACATTCTTCACCTCTTGACTCCTACCTATTAGTCGCCTCTTACGACAGGCAGGGCCTTCTTGCCTTGGCCGTGTTCTTATCTCTGCAAGCCAAACGGACACACACACATACTCACACACGCACACACACACGCACACACACACATACACTCTTCACCTCTCGACTCCTACCTATTAGTCGCCTCTTACGATAGGCAGGGCCTGCTTGCCTCGGTCGTGTTCTTATTTCTGCAAGCCGAACTAACACACACATACTCACACACGCAAACACACACGCACACACGCACACACACACATACACTCTTCACCTCTTGACTCCTACTTATTAGTGGCCCATTACAAGAGGCAGGGCCTTCTTGCCTTGGCCGTATTCTTATCTCTGCAAGCCAAACAGACACACACATACACACACACTTACACACGCACACACACGCACACGCACACACTCTCCACCTCTCGACTCCTATCCATTAGTCGCCTCTTAAGACAGGCAGGGCCTTCTTGCCACGGACGTATACCTATCTCTGCAAACCGAACGGACACACACACACACACTTGCACACATACACACACACACATACACGCTTCACCTCTTGACTCCTACCTATTAGTCGGCTCTTACGATAGGCAGGGCCTTCTTGCCTCAGTCGTGCTCTTATCTCTGCAAGCCGAATAGACACACACACACATACACACACACACTCTCACACGCACACACACGCACATACGCACACACATATACACTCTTCACCACTCGACTCCTACCCTCTAGTCGCCTCTTACGACAGGCAGGGCCTTCTTGCCACGGCCGTGTTCTTATCTCTGCGAGCCGACTGGACACACACACTCACACACACAAATACACACACACACTCACACACGCACACACACGCACACACGCACACTCACACACAAATACACTCTTCACCTCTCGACTCCTACCCATTAGTCGCCTCTTACGACAAACAGGGCCTTCTTGCCACGGCCGTGTTCTTATCTCTGCGAGCCGACTGGACACACACACACTCACACACACAAATACACACACACACTCACACACGCACACACACGCACACTCACACACACATACACTCTTCACCTCTCGACCCCTACCCATTAGTCGCGTCTTACGACAGGCAGGGCCTTCTTGCCACGGCCGTGTTCTTATCTCTAAGAGCCGACCGGACACACACACACACTCACACACGCAAACACACGCTCACACGCACTTACACACATACACTCTTCACCTCTCGACTCCTACGCATTAGTCGCCGCTTACGACAGGCAGGGCCTTCTTGGCACGGACGTGTCCTTATCACTGCGAGCCGACCGGACACACACACTCACACACGCACAACCCACGCACACACGCACACACACACATACACTCTTCACCTCTCGACTCCTACCAATTAGTCGCCACTTACGACAGGCAGGGCATTCTTGCCTAGGCCGTATTCTTATCTCTGCAAGCCGAACGGACACATACACACTCACACACACAAGCACGCACACACGCACACACATGCACACACACAAAAACACTTTTCACCTCTCGACTCCTACCCATTAGTTGCCTCTTACGACAGGCATGGCCTTCTTTCCTCGGCCGTATTCTAATCTCTGCGAGCCGAATGGACACACACATACATACACACACACACTTATACACGCACAAACACACACACACCCACACACGCACACACACACACACACATACACTCTTCACCTCTCGACTCCTACCAATAAGTCGCCACTTACGACAGGCAGGGCCTTCTTGCCTCGGCCGTATTCTTATCTCTGCAAGCCGAACTAACACATACACACTAACACACACACGCACGCACACACGCACACACACGCACACACACATACACTCTTCACCTCTCGACTCCTACCAATAAGTCGCCACTTACGACAGGCAGGGCCTTCTTGCCTCGGCCGTATTCTTATCTCTGCAAGCCGAACGGACACATACACACTCACACACACAAGCACGCACACTCGCACACACACGCACACACACAAAAACACTTTTCACCTCTCGACTCCTACCAATTAGTCGCCACTTACGACAGGCAGGGCCTTCTTGCCACGGCCGTGTTCTTATCTCTGCGAGCCGACCGGACACACACACACTCACACACGCACACACACAAACACACGCACTTACACACATACACTCTTCACCACTTGACTCCTACGCATTAGTCGCCGCTTACGACAGGCAGGGCCTTCTTGGCACGGACGTGTCCTTATCACTGCGAGCCGACCGGACACACACACTCACACACGCACACATACACGCACACACGCACACACACACATACACTCTTCACCTCTCGACTCCTACCCATTAGTCGCCACTTACGACAGGCAGGGCCTTCTTGCCTCGGCCGTATTCTTATCTCTGCAAGCCGAACGGACACACACACACTCACACACACACGCACGCTCACACGCACACACACGCACACACGCACACACACATACACTCTTCACCTCTCGACGCCTACCAATTAGTCGCCACTTACGACAGGCAATGCCTTCTTGCCTCGGCCGTATTCTTATCTCTGCAAGCCGAACGGACACACACACACTCACACACACACGCACGCTCACACGCACACACACGCACACACGCACCCACACACATACACTCTTCACCTCTCGACTCCTACCTATTAGTCGCCTCTTACGATATGCAGGGCTTTCTTGCCTCGGTCGTGCTCTTATCTCTGCAAGCCGAACTAACACACACACATACTCACACACTCACACACACGCACACACGCATACGCACATACACTCTTCACCTCTCGACTCCTACTTATTAGTCGCCCCTTACAAGAGGCAAGGCCTTCTTGCCTCGGCCGTATTCTTATCTCTGCAAGCCAAACAGACACACACACACATACACACACACGCACACACACGCACACACGCACACACACACATACACTCTTCACCTCCCGACTCCTATTCATTAGTCGCCTCTTACGACAGGCAGGGACTTCTTGCCACGGCCGTGTTCTTATCTCTGCGAGCCGAACGGACACACACACACTCACACACACACACACGCATACACGCACACACGTACGCACACACGCACACACACACATACACTCTTCTCCTCTCGACTCCTACCCATTATTCCCCTCTTACGACAGGCAGGGACTTTTTGCCACGGCCGTGTTCTTATCTCTGCAAGCCGAACGGACACACACACACACGCACACACACACGCACATGCACACGCACACGCACATACGCACACACACATACATTCTTCACCTCTCGACTCCTACCTATTAGTCGTCTCTCATGACAGGCAGGGCCTTCTTGCCTCGGCCGTGTTCTTATCTCGGCAAGCCGAACGGACACACACACACATACTCACACACGCACACACACACGCACACACGCACACACACACATACACTCTTTACCTCTCGACTCCTACCTATTAGTCGCCTCTTACGATAGGCAGGGCCTGCTTGCCTCGGTCGTGTTCTTATTTCTGCAAGCCGAACTAACACACACACATACTCACACACGCCAACACACACGCACACACGCACACACACACATACACTCTTCACCTCTTGACTCCTACTTATTAGTCGCCCATTACAAGAGGCAGGGCCTTCTTGCCTTGGCCGTGTTCTTATCTCTGCAAGCCAAACAGACACACACACACATACACACACACTTACACACGCACACACACGCACACGCACACGCACACACTCTCCACCTCTCGACTCCTATCCATTAGTCGCCTCTTAAGACAGGCAGGGCCTTCTTGCCACGGACGTATACCTATCTCTGCAAACCGAACGGACACACACACACACACTTGCACACATACACACACACACATACACGCTTCACCTCTCGACTCCTACCCATTAGTCGCTCCTTACAGCAAGCATGGCCTTCTTGCCACGGACGTATGCTTATCTCTGCGAGCCGAAGGGATACACACACACATACACACACACATACACACACATACTCACACACACGCACACACGCACACACACATACACTCTTCACCTCTTGACTCCTACCTATTAGTCGGCTCTTACGATAGGCAGGGCCTTCTTGCCTCGGTCGTGCTCTTATCTCTGCAAGCCGAATAGACACACACACACATACACACACACACTCTCACACGCACACACACGCACATACGCACACACATATACACTCTTCACCACTCGACTCCTACCCTCTAGTCGCCTCTTACGACAGGCAGGGCCTTCTTGCCACGGCCGTGTTTTTATCTCTGCGAGCCGACTGGACACACACACTTACACACACAAATACACACACACACTCACACACGCACACACACGCACACACGCACACTCACACACAAATACACTCTTCACCTCTCGACTCCTACCCATTAGTCGCCTCTTACGACAGGCAGGGCCTTCTTGCCACGGCCGTGTTCTTATCTCTGCGAGCCGACTGGACACACACACACTCACACACACAAATACACACACACACTCACACACGCACACACACGCACACTCACACACACATACACTCTTCACCTCTCGACCCCTACCCATTAGTCGCGTCTTACGACAGGCAGGGCCTTCTTGCCACGGCCGTGTTCTTATCTCTAAGAGCCGACCGGACACACACACACACTCACACACGCACACACACGCTCACACGCACTTACACACATACACTCTTCACCTCTCGACTCCTAAGCATTAGTCGCCGCTTACGACAGGCAGGGCCTTCTTGGCACGGACGTGTCCTTATCACTGCGAGCCGACCGGACACACACACTCACACACGCACACACCCACGCACACACGCACACACACACATACACTCTTCACCTCTCGACTCCTACCAATTAGTCGCCACTTACGACAGGCAGGGCATTCTTGCCTCGGCCGTATTCTTATCTCTGCAAGCCGAACGGACACATACACACTCACACACACAAGCACGCACACACGCACACACATGCACACACACAAAAACACTTTTCACCTCTCGACTCCTACCCATTAGATGCCTCTTACGACAGGCATGGCCTTCTTTCCTCGGCCGTATTCTAATCTCTGCGAGCCGAATGGACACACACGTACATACACACACACACACACACACACTTATACACGCACAAACACACACACACCCACACACGCACACACACACACACACACACATACACTCTTCACCTCTCGACTCCTACCAATAAGTCGCCACTTACGACAGGCAGGGCCTTCTTGCCTCGGCCGTATTCTTATCTCTGCAAGCCGAACGGACACATACACACTTAAACACACAAGTACGCACACACGCACACACACAAAAACACTTTTCACCTCTCGACTCCTACCAATTAGTCGCCACTTACGACAGGCAGGGCCTTCTTGCCTCGGCCGTATTCTTATCTCTGCAAGCCGAACGGACACATACACACTCACACACACACACGCACGCACACACGCACACACACGCACACACACACACACACACATACACTCTTCACCTCTCGACTCCTACCAATAAGTCGCCACTTACGACAGGCAGGGCCTTCTTGCCTCGGCCGTATTCTTATCTCTGCAAGCCGAACGGACACATACACACTCACACACACAAGCACGCACACACGCACACACACGCACACACACACAAAAACACTTTTCACACCTCTCGACTCCTACCAATTAGTCGCCACTTACGACAGGCAGGTCCTTCTTGCCACAGCCGTGTTCTTATCTCTGCGAGCCGACCGGACACACACACACTCACACACGCACACACACAAACACACGCACTTACACACATACACTCTTCACCACTCGACTCCTACGCATAAGTCGCCGCTTACGACAGGCAGGGCCTTCTTGGTACGGACGTGTCCTTATCACTGCGAGCCGACCGGACACACACACTCACACACGCACACATACACGCACACACGCACACACACACATACACTCTTTACCTCTCGACTCCTACCCATTAGTCGCCACTTACGACAGGCAGGGCCTTCTTGCCTCGGCCGTATTCTTATCTCTGCAAGCCGAACGGACACACACACACTCACACACACACGCACGCACACACGCACACACACGCACACACGCACACACACACATACACTCTTCACCTCTCGACGCCTACCAATTAGTCGCCACTTACGACAGGCAGTGCCTTCTTGCCTCGGCCGTATTCTTATCTCTGCAAGCCGAACGGACACACACACACTCACACACACACGCACGCTCACACGTACACACACGCACACACGCACACACACACATACACTCTTCACCTCTCGACTCCTACCTATTAGTCGCCTCTTACGATATGCAGGGCTTTCTTGCCTCGGTCGTGCTCTTATCTCTGCAAGCCGAACTAACACACACACATACTCACACACGCACACACACGCACACACGCATACGCACATACACTCTTCACCTCTCGACTCCTACTTATTAGTCGCCCCTTACAAGAGGCAAGGCCTTCTTGCCTCGGCCGTATTCTTATCTCTGCAAGCCAAACAGACACACACATACACACACACACGCACACACACGCACACACGCACACACACACATACACTCTTCACCTCTCGACTCCTACCCATTAGTCGCCTCTTAACGACAGGCAGTGCCTTCTTGCCACGGCCGTGTTCTCATCTCTGCGAGCCGACCGGACACACACACACACTGACACACACATACACACACACACTCACCCACGCACGCACACACGCACACACACACATACACTCTTCACCTCTCGACTCCTACCCATTATTCTCCTCTTACGACAGGCAGGGACTTCTTGCCACGGCCGTGTTCTTATCTCTGCGAGCCGACTGGACACACACACACTCACACACACAAATACACACACACACTCACACACGCACACACACGCACACACGCACACTCACACACAAATACACTCTTCACCTCTCGACTCCTACCCATTAGTCGCCTCTTACGACAGGCAGGGCCTTCTTGCCACGGCCGTGTTCTTATCTCTGCGAGCCGACTGGACACACACACACTCACACACACAAATACACACACACACTCACACACGCACACACACGCACACACCCACACTCACACACAAATACACTCTTCACCTCTCGACTCCTACCCATTAGTCGCCTCTTATGACAGGCAGGGCCTTCTTGCCACGGCCGTGTTCTTATCTCTGCGAGCCGACTGGACACACACACACTCACACACCCAAATACACACACACACTCACACAGGCACACACACGCACACTCACACACACATACACTCTTCACCTCTCGACTCCTACCCATTAGGCGCCTCTTACCACAGGCAGGGCCTTCTTGCCACGGCCGTGTTCTTATCTCTGCGAGCCGACTGGACACACACACTCACACACAAAAATACACACACACATTCACACACGCACACACACGCACACACGCACACTCACAGAAAAATACACTCTTCACCTCTCGACTCCTACCCATTAGTCGCCTCTTACGACAGGCAGGGCCTTCTTGCCACGGCCGTGTTCTTATCTCTGCGAGCGTACTGGACACACACACACTCACACACACAAATACACACACACACTCACACACGCACACACACGCACACTCACACACACATACACTCTTCACCTCTCGACTCCTACCCATTAGTCGCCTCTTACGACAGGCAGGTCCTTCTTGCCTTGGTCGTGCTCTTATCTCTGCAAGCCGAATGGACACACACACATACACACACACTCTCACACGCACACACACGCACATACGCACACACATAGACACTCTTCACCACTCGACTCCTACCCATTAGTCGCCGCTTACGACAGGCAGGGCCTTCTTGGCACAGACGTGTCCTTATCACTGCGAGCCGACCGGACACACACACTCACACACGCACACACACACGCACACACGCACACACACACACATACACTCTTCACCTCTCGACTCCTACCAATTAGTCGCCACTTACGACAGGCAGGGCATTCTTGCCTCGGCCGTATTCTTATCTCTGCAAGCCGAACGGACACATACACACTCACACACACAAGCACGCACACACGCACACACACGCATACACACAAAAACACTTTTCACCTCTCGACTCCTACCCATTAGTTGCCTCTTACGACAGGCATGGCCTTCTTGGCTCGGCCGTATTCTAATCTCTGCGAGCCGAATGGACACACACATACATACACACACACACTTACACACGCACAAACACACACACACACCCACACACGCACACACACACACACACACACACACATACACTCTTCACCTCTCGACTCCGACCAATTAGTCGCCACTTACGACAGGCAGGGCCTTCTTGCCTCGGCCGTATTTTTATCTCTGCAACCCGAACGGACACATACACACTCACACACACAAGCACGCACACACGCACACACACGCACACACACAAAAACACTTTTCACCTCTCGACTCCTACCAATTAGTCGCCACTTACGACAGGCAGGGCCTTCTTGCCTCGGCCGTATTCTTATCTCTGCAAGCCGAACGGACACATACACACTCACACACACACGCACGCACACACGCACACACACAAATACACTCTTCACCTCTCGACTCCTACCCATTAGTCGCCTCTTACGACAGGCATGGCCTTCTTGCCTCTGCCGTATTCTAATCTCTGCGAGCCGAATGGACACACACAAACATACACACACACACTTACACACGCACAACCACACACACACCCACACACGCACACACTTACGTACCCTCTTCACCTCTCGACTCCTACCCATTAGTCGCCTCTTACGACAGGCAGGGACTTCTTGCCACGGCCGTGTTCTTATCTCTGCAAGCCGAACGGACACACACACACTTATACACAAACACACGCACACAGGCACACACGCACACACGCACACGTACACGCACACGCACACACTCTCCATCTCTCGACTAATATCCATTAGTCGCCTCTTAAGACAGGCAGGGCCTTCTTGCCACGGCCGTGTTCTTATCTCTGCGAGCCGAACGGACACACACACACACACACGCATACACGCACACACGTACGCACACACGCACACACACACATACACTCTTCACCTCTCGACTCCTACCCATTATTCCCCTCTTACGACAGGCAGGGACTTTTTGCCACGGCCGTGTTCTTATCTCTGCAAGCCGAACGGACACACACATACACACGCACACACACACGCACATGCACACGCACACGCACATACGCACACACACATACATTCTTCACCTCTTGACTCCTACCTATTAGTCGTCTCTCATTACAGGCAGGGCCTTCTTGCCTCGGCCGTGTTCTTATCTCTGCAAGCCGAACGGACACACACACATACTCACACACGCACACACACACGCACACACGCACCCACACACATACACTCTTCACCTCTTGACTCCTACCCATTATTCCCCTCTTACGACAGGCAGGGACTTTTTGCCACGGCCGTGTTCTTATCTCTGCAAGCCGAACGGACACACACACACACGCACACACACACACGCACATGCACACGCACACGCTCACACTCTTCACCTCTCGACTCCTACCCATTATTCTCCTCTTACGACAGGCAGGTACTTCTTGCCACGGCCGTGTTCTTATCTCTGCAAGCCGAACGGACACACAAATACACACACACACTCACACACACACACGCACACACGCACACACACATACACTCACACATACACAAACACGCACATACGCACACACACATACATTCTTCACCTCTCGACTCCTACCTATTAGTCGTCTGTCACGACAGGGAGGGCCTTCTTGCCTCGGCCGTGTTCTTATCTCTGCAAGCCGAAGGGACACACACACACATACACACACACACTCACAAACACACACACACTCACGCACGCACACACGCACACACACATACACTCACACACACACAAACACGCACACACGCACACACACATACATTCTTCACCTCTCGACTCCTACCTATTAGTCGCCTCTTACGATAGGCAGGGCCTTCTTGCCTTGGCCGTGTTCTTATCACTGCAAGCCGAACGGACACACACACATACTCACACACGAACACAAACATACACTTTCACCTCTCGACTCCTACCTATTAGTCGCCTCTTAAGGACAGGCAGTGCCTTCTTGCCACGGCCGTGTTCTCATCTCTGCGAGCCGACCGGACACACACACACACTGACACACACACATACACATACACACACGCACACACACGCACATACGCACACACACACATACACTCTTCACCACTCGACTCCTACCCATTAGTCGCCTCTTACGACAGGCAGGGCCTTCTTGCCACGGCCGTGTTCTTATCTCTGCGGGCCAACTGGACACACACACACTCACACACACAAATACACACACACACTCACACACGCACACACCCGCACACTCACACACACATACACTCTTCACCTCTCGACTCCTACCCATTAGCCGCCTCTTACAACAGGCAGGGCCTTCTTGCCACGGCCGTATTCTTATCTCTGCGAGCCGACCGGACACACACACACTCACACACGCACACACACAAACACACGCACTTACACACATACAATTTTCACCTCTCGACTCCTACGCATTAGTCGCCGCTTACGACAGGCAGGGCCTTTTTGCCTCGGCCGTATTCTTATCTCTGCGAGCCGAACGGACACACACACACACACTTGCATACATACACACACACACATGCACGCTTCACCTCTCGACAACCACCCATTATTCGCTCCTTACAGCAAGCATGGCCTTCCTGCCACGGACGTATTCTTATCTCTGCGAGCCGAAGAGATACACACACACATACATACACACATACACACACACACACATACTCACACACGCACGCACACACGCACACACACATACACTCACACACACACAAACACGCACACACGCACACACACATACATTCTTCACCTCTCGACTCCTACCTATTAGTCGCCTCTTACGAATAGGCAGGGCCTTCTTGCCTCGGTCGTGCTCTTATCTCTGCAAGCCTAACGGACACACACACACATACACACTCTCACACGCACACACACGCACATACGCACACACATATACACTCTTCACCACTCGACTCCTACCCATTAGTCGCCTCTTACGACAGGCAGGGCCTTCAAGCCACGGCCGTGTTCTTATCTCTGCGGGCCAACTGGACACACATACACTCACACACACAAATACACACACACACTCACACACGCACACACACGCACACACGCACACTCACACACACATACACTCTTCACCTCTCGACTCCTACCCATTAGTCGCCTCTTACGACAGGCAGGGCGTTCTTGCCACGGCCGTGTTCTTATCTCTGCGGGCCGACTGGACACACACACACTCACACACACAAATACACACACACACTCACACACGCACACACCCGCACACTCACACACACATACACTCTTCACCTCTCGACTCCTACCCATTAGCCGCCTCTTACGACAGGCAGGGCCTTCTTGCCACGGCCGTGTTCTTATCTCTGCGAGCCGACCAGACACACACACACTCACACACGCACACACACAAACACACGCACTTACACACATACAATTTTCACCTCTCGACTCCTACGCATTAGTCGCCGCTTACGACAGGCAGGGCCTTCTTGCCTCGGCCGTATTCTTATTTTTGCAAGCCGAACGGACACACACACACTTACACACACACGCACGCACACACGCACACACACGCACACACACATACACTCTTCACCTCTCGACTCCTACCAATTAGTCGCCACTTACGACAGGCAGGGCCTTCTTGCCTCGGCCGTATTCTTATCTCTGCAAGCCGAACGGACACACACACACTTACACACACACGCACGCACACACGCACACACACGCACACACACATACACTCTTCACCTCTCGACTCCTACCTATTAGTCGCCTCTTACGACAGGCAGGGCCCTCTTGCCTTGGCCGTGTTCTTATCTCTGCAAGCCGAACGGACACACACACATACTCACACACGCACACACACACGCACACACGCACACACACACATACACTCTTCACCTCTCGACTCCTACTTATTAGTCGCCCCTTACAAGAGGCAGGGCCTTCTTGCCTCGGCCGTATTCTTATCTCTGCAAGCCAAACAGACACACACACATACACACACACGCACACACACGCACACACGCACACACACACATACACCCTTCACCTCTCGACTCCTACCCATTAGTCGCCTCTTAACGACAGGCAGTGCCTTCTTGCCTCGGCCGTGTTCTCATCTCTGCGAGCCGACCGGACACACACACACACTGACACACACACACACATACCTATTACTCGCCTCTCACGACAGGCAGGGCCTTCTTGCCTCGGCCGTGTTCTTATCTCTGCAAGACGAACGGACACACATACATACTTACACACGCACACACGCACGCACACACGCACACACACATACACTCACACACACACAAACACGCACACACGCACACACACATACATTCTTCACCTCTCGACTCCTACCTATTAGTCGCCTCTTACGAATAGGCAGGGCCTTCTTGCCTCGGTCGTGCTCTTATCTCTGCAAGCCGAACGGACACACACACACATGCACACTCTCACACGCATACACACGCACATACGCACACACATATACACTCTTCACCACTCGACTCCTACCCATTAGTCGCCTCTTACGACAGGCAGGGCCTTCTTGCCACGGCCGTGTTCTTATCTCTGGGGGCCGACTGGACACACACACTCACACACACAACTACACACACACACTCACACACACAAATACACACACACACTCACACACGCACACACCCGCACACTCACACACACATACACTCTTCACCTCTCGACTCCTACCCATTAGCCGCCTCTTACGACAGGCAGGGCCTTCTTGCCACGGCCGTGTTCTTATCTCTGCGAGCCGACCGGACACACACACTCACACACGCACACACACAAACACACGCACTTACACACATACACTCTTCACCTCTCGACTCCTACCCATTATTCTCCTCTTACGACAGGCAGGGACTTCTTGCAACGGCCGTGTTTTTATCTCTGCAAGCCAAACAGACACACACACACACGCACACACACACACGCACACGCACACGCACACGCACACACTCTCCACCTCTCGACTCCTATCCATTAGTCGCCTCTTACGACAGGCATGGCCTTCTTGCCACCGCTTTTTTCTTATCTCTGCGAGCGAAGGGACACACACACACACACACATACACACACACACTCACACACACACACGCACACACGCACTCACACACGCACACACACATACACTCACACACACACAAACACGCACACACGCACACACACATACATTCTTCACCTCTCTAATCCTACCTATTAGTCGCCTCTCACGACAGGCAGGGCCTTCTTGCCTCGGCCGTGTTCTTATTTCTGCAAGACGAACGGACACACACACATACTCACACACGCACACACGCACGCACACACGCACACACACATACACTCACACACACACAAACACGTACACACGAACACACACATACATTCTTCACCTCTCGACTCCTACCTATTAGTCGCCTCTTACGACAGGCAGGGCCTTCTTGCCTTGGCCGTGTTCTTATCTCTGCAAGCCGAACGGACACACACACACATACTCACACACGCACACACAGACGCTCACACACACACACACATACACTCTCCACCTCTCGACTCCTATCCACTAGTCGCCTCTTAAGACAGGCAGGGCCTTCTTGCAACGAACGCATTCTTATCTCTGCGAGCCGAACGGACACACACACACACTCACACACAAACACACACAGGCAAGCACACATACACTATTCACCTCTCGACTTCTACCCATTA